>NW_027675339.1:2002500-2030000 GCF_965601325.2 Salmo salar | reverse complement strand
CATGCTATCCTATAAAATCCTTTCTCTGTAATTAATATCACCTGATTAGCTAATCATGTAAATGTAATTAACTAGAAAGTCGGGACACCACGGAAGAGTGTTTATAGAGCCATTATCTTCCGAATAAACTCTTAACCTGATGGGGATAGGGGGCAGTATTTGCACGGCCGGATAAAAAACATACCCGATTTAATCTGGTTACTACTCCTGCCCAGTAACTAGAATATGCATATAATTAGATTTGGATAGAAAACACTCTAAAGTTTCTAAAACTGTTTTAATGGTGTCTGTGAGTATAACAAAACTCATATGGCAGTCAAAACCCTGAGACAAATCCTAACAGGAAGTGGAAATCTGATGTGTGGAATCACTTTCAAGCCTTTGCCATTGAAACTCACAGGGACTTATTAATCATTTAGCACTTCCTAAGGCTTCCACTAGATGTCAACAGTCTTTACAAAGTGGTTTGAGTCTTCTATGGTAGAAACTGACCCAAAGAGAGGCTTGGGAAGTTGGTCACAGGGGGAGGTTCATTACTACTATGACGTCGGCGCCCATGGGAACCCTTTTGTTCCGAAACGTTTAGTAAGACAATGCAATCGTCCGCCTTGAATATTATTGAAGCTCTGGTTGAAAAAGGCCCTAAAGATTTATGTTATACAACGTTTGACATGTTTGAATGAACGTAAATATATATTTTTTGCACATTCGTGACGACATGTCCCGCGCGCTTCAGTACATTATGAGTAGCCTTTGGAACGCGCTAACAAGAAGGAACTATTGGGACATAAATTATTAACTTTTTCGAACAAAACTACATTTGTTGTGGACCTGGGATTCCTGGAAGTGCCTTCTGATGAAGATAATCAAAAGGTAAGGGAATATTTACAATAGTATATTTGATTTTAGTTGGTTCCAAGATGGCGCTAACCTGTATCGCCTAGCCTATTTTTCTGAGCATATCACGTCGTTTATTGCAAAGTGTGATTTCCCAGTAAAGTTATTTTTAAATCTGGCAATGCGGTGCCAAATGGCCAAGAGGAGAAGACTGAGGGACACATGATGGAGGCAATGTCTGAAACCTATCGTCTTCACTCTTTTGAGTACCGGACTCCGGTTGCTTGGATGGATAGTCATGCTGTAGAGCGTGACCATTCTGGACTTCCTCCAGATGGTACCTAAGGGTGGTATTCTGCTGCATGGCAGAGTCCACTTGAGTACTTAGAGTACTGATTTTTGGACACGTGAGTGTCGCACTTGCTCCTTTCGGCTATAAAAAATGATACAGCTGTCTTTCATATGATCAAACTGAACTAACTGCTATCTTGAAATGTTGAAAAAGTGTTTTTAAATAGCTCAGTCTTATCACTCAATATAAGTCAAAATCTGTCACTTCCAGGAGTGCTCATTTTGTCAAAAATGAAAAAAATAACCCAACTCAAACATCTGCTACCTTGAAATGTCCAAAAAATGTATTTAAATGGGCCTACCAGACATCTTCTGGAGAGAAGAAGGCTCGATCTTCTCTCAAGAACGACAATCTTCATACCATAAGATAGTTCTTCTTGAGAGAAGATAATGAGACGGTCAGGTAGAGAAGACCAGACAAATGGTCCACCCACACAGACCTTGTGGTGAAGAAATCAGAACAGCACCTCTTCAACCTCCGGAGGCTGAAACCACAGTGTCGCAACCACAGGGCTCTCCAGAGGGTGGTGCGTTCTGCCCAACATATCACCGGGGGCAAAGTGCCTGCCCTCCAGGACATCTACAGCACCTGGTGTCACAGGAAGGTCAAGAAGATCATCAAGGACCTCAGCCACCCAGAGGACCTCAGCCACCCAGAGGACCTCAGCCACCCAGAGGACCTCAGCCGCTGGTCACTTTAATAATGTTTACTGTTTTACCCACTTCATATGTATATACTGTATTCTAGTCCTGGTTCATCCTATATAACTACTGCTGTCCACTTCATATGTATATACTGTATTCTAGTCCTGGTTCATCCTATATAACTACTGCTGGCCACTTCATATGTATATACTGTATTCTAGTCAAGGACTATCCTATTTAATTATTGCTGTCCACATACTGTTCTTCAGATATACTACATATTTGATCCATATTACCTATACATCCCTTTACATTTATATATACACTACCGGTCAAAAGTTTTAGAACAATTAAGGCTTTTTCTTTATTTGTACTATTTTCAACATTGTAGAATAATAGTGAAGACATCAAGACTATGAAATATCAGATATGGAATCATGTAGTAACCAAAAAAAGTGTTATATTTATATATTTTATATTTGAGATTCTTCAAAGTAGCCACCCTTTGCCTTGATGACAGCTTTGCACAATCTTGGCATTCTCTCAACCAGCTTCATGAGATAGTCACCTGGAATGCATTTCAATTAACAGGTGTGCCTTGTTAAAGTTAATTTGTGGAATTTCTTTCCTTCTAAATGCATTTGAGCCAATCAGTTGTGTTGTGACAAGGTAGGGTTGGTATACAGAAGATAGCTCTATTTGGTAAAAGACCAAGTCCTTATTATGGCAAGAACAGCTCAAATAAGCAAAGAGAAACGACATGAATGTAAAAATTAAGAAAAACCCTTGAATGAGTAAGTGTGTCCCAACATTTGACTGGTACTGTATATACACTGCTCAAAAAAATAAAGGGAACACTAAAATAACACATCCTAGATCTGAATGAATGAAATAATCTTATTAAATACTTTTTTCTTTACATAGATGAATGTGCTGACAACAAAATCACACAAAAATAATCAATGGAAATCCAATTTATCAACCCATGGAGGTCTGGATTTGGAGTCACACTCAAAATTAAAGTGGAAAACCACACTACAGGCTGATCCAACTTTGATGTAATGTCCTTAAAACAAGTCAAAATGAGGCTCAGTAGTGTGTGTGGCCTCCACGTGCCTGTATGACCTCCCTACAACGCCTGGGCATGCTCCTGATGAGGTGGCGGATGGTCTCCTGAGGGATCTCCACCCAGACCTGGACTAAAGCATCCGCCAACTCCTGGACAGTCTGTGGTGCAACGTGACGTTGGTGGATGGAGCGAGACATGATGTCCCAGATGTGCTCAATTGGATTCAGGTCTGGGGAACGGGCGAGCCAGTCCATAGCATCAATGCCTTCCTCTTGCAGGAACTGCTGACACACTCCAGCCACATGAGGTCTAGCATTGTCTTGCATTAGGAGGAACCCAGGGCCAACCGCACCAGCATATGGTCTCACAAGGGGTCTGAGGATCTCATCTCGGTACCTAATGGCAGTCAGGCTATCTCTGGCGAGCACATGGAGGGCTGTGCAGCCCCCCAAAGAAATGCCATCCCACACCATGACTGACCCACCGCCAAACCGGTCATGCTGGAGGATGTTGCAGGCAGCAGAACGTTCTCCACGGCGTCTCCAGACTGTCATGTCTGTCACATGTGCTCAGTGTGAACCTGCTTTCATCTGTGAAGAGCACAGGGTGCCAGTGGCGAATTTGCCAATCTTGGTGTTCTCTGGCAAATGCCAAACGTCCTGCACGGTGTTGGGCTGTAAGCACAACCCCCACCTGTGGACGTCGGGCCCTCATACCACCCTCATGGAGTCTGTTTCTGACCGTTTGAGCAGACACATGCACATTTGTGGCCTGCTGGAGGTCATTTTGCAGGGCTCTGGCAGTGCTCCTCCTGCTCCTCCTTGCACAAAGGCGGAGGTAGCGGTCCTGCTGCTGGGTTGTTGCCCTCCTACGGCCTCCTCCATGTCTCGTGATGTACTGGCCTGTCTCCTGGTAGCGCCTCCATGCTCTGGACACTACGCTGACAGACACAGCAAACCTTCTTGCCACAGCTCGCATTGATGTGCCATCCTGGATGAGCTGCACTACCTGAGCCACTTGTGTGGGTTGTAGACTCCGTCTCATGCTACCACTAGAGTGAAAGCACCGGCAGCATTCAAAAGTGACCAAAACATCAGCCAGGAAGCATAGGAACTGAGAAGTGGTCTGTGGTCCCCACCTGCAGAACCACTCCTTTATTGGGGGTGTCTTGCTAATTGCCTATAATTTCCACCTGTTGTCTATTCCATTTGCACAACAGCATGTGAAAGAAATGTATTGTCAATCAGTGTTGCTTCCTAAGTGGACAGTTTGATTTCACAGAAGTGTGATTGACTTGGAGTTACATTGTGTTGTTTAAGTGTTCCCTTTATTTTTTTGAGCAGTGTATATTTATTTAACCTTTATTTAACTAGGCAAGTCAGTTAAGAACAAATTCTTATTCACAATGACAGCCTACCCGGCCAAACCCGGACGACACCGGGCCAATTGTGCGCCGCTCTATGGGACTTTCAATCACGGCCGGATGTGATACAGCCTGGATTCAAACCAGGGACTGTAGTGACACCTCTTGCACTGAGATGCAGTGCCTTAGACCGCTGTGCCACTCGGGAGCCCCAGCCTCCTGTACATGTACATATTTACCTCAACTACCACGTATCCCTGCACATTGATATGGTATTGGTACTCCTTGTATATAGCTTCATGCTTGTGTGTTTTATTTCTCGCTTTTTTTATCATTTTATCTAAAACTCTACATCTTTGGGAAAGAGTTTGTAAGTAAGCATTTCACTGTTGTATTTGGCGCATGTAACAAATAACATTTGATTTGACACACACACACACACACACACACACACACACACACGAAATGCTAAATGTAATGTAATGGCTGCTGGCAGATGGGTGTTTTTATCTGTACACGTACCTGTACATCATGTCCTGTCCTGTAGTGTGATACCCAACACAACACACAGGTTCCAGTCTGGAATCACAAGCACTAAGGACAATCAGTGGTTGTGACAGTGTGACATAGAGCCACAATGACGTTACCAGTCTTATGTAACATCAGGCACTAAGAGCATGACAGTTCAGAGACATCAACAGCATTACAGTGCCAGGCAATCCATCCCTCTGTCCTTGCATCAGTCATTGCGTTATGCCAGCCCGCCCACTTGTTTCAGAAACATGAATGAATGATACCGATGAGACCATCTGAGAGACAATCTGCTAACTCGTTAGCCCTGACACAGTTCCTATTAACAATGGCTGTTGTATATGCTTTAATTACACTGATGAGGTACATGATACTGTTCAGCCAGTATCAATCCCTAGATCTACAGCAATATAAGTACACGACAACATACTGTACGTTGTACGCTCACCTCTTTGCTACAAAGCACTGCAGCTTTTTTTCTGTTTGTCAATGAAAGCCTCTCATTTTACATTTAATCGATACTATAGCAAAATAATTTTGCACGGACAAAAAGGAGGATGGCTATGAACAAACTACTCCACTCCAACGAGTGGCCATAAGAATGAGATCGCACACTGATGCATGTCAGAAGGTGCTTTCAACTGGGATGTGGTAGTAGCCCTGTCCTGCAGTCAAATGATCTAGTGGCCTCACGGGTGGAGTGATATTCTTATTTTTCATAATTTAATCATTTATAAACATTATTCGATTTTTTTTAATGCAGAAAATCCGGTGTTTCTATGTCTAACAGTTTTGTTATATTCAGTATTCTATGACGTATATAAAGTGTAATATTGGGATGCAAACTCAGAATTGAATACATCAGATAATGACCAGATCTCCCAGTGGAAGAAAGTCACATAATACTACAATTTCTTTCCCCAACACCAGCAAATTCTTTAGTTGCAAGGCTGGACTTTTCCTAATGTTGTTGAGAGACAAGAAGCATGGCAAAGGGACAGACTAATAGTTTACTCAACTTTACACTACTAGGCTACCTGTTCTCTCTCCCTCTGTCAACAGCCAAGTGGAATTCACATGATTTCACAAAGCTGGAACTCAGTCAGCTGTATAAGGAAATAAGCAAACAGGAAACCGCTCACCCAGAGGCGGCGCTCCTAGTGGCCGGAGACTTTAATGCAGGGAAACTTAAATCAGTTCTACCAAATTTATATCAACATGTTAAATGTGCATCCAGAGGGAAAAAAATTCTAGATCACCTGTACTCCACAGACAGAGACGCATACAAAGCTCTCCCTTGCCCTCCATTTGGTAAATCCGACCATAATTCTATCCTCCTGATTCCTGCTTACAAGCAAAAATTAAAGCAGGAAGCACCAGTGACTCGGTCAATAAAAAAGTGGTCAGATGAAGCAGATGCTAAACTACAGGACTGTTTTGCTATCACAGACTGGAACATGTTCCGGGATTCTAACGATGGCATTGAGGAGTACACCACATCAGTCACTGGCTTTATCAATAAGTGCATCAAGGACGTCGTCCCCACAGTAACTGTATGTACATACCCCAACCAGAAGCCATGGATTACAGGCAACATTCGCACTGAGCTAAAGGGTAGAGCTGCCGCTTTCAAGGTGCGGGACTCTAACCCGGAAGCCCATAAGAAATCCTGCTATGCCCTGTGACAAACCATCAAACAGGCAAAGTGTCAATACAGGGCTAAGATTGAATCATATTACACTGGCTCCGATGCTCGTCTTATGTGGCAGGGCTTGCAAACTATTACAGACTACAAAGGGAAGCACAGCCGCGAGCTGCCCAGTGACACGAGCCTACCAGATGAGCTAAATCACTTCTATGCTCACTTCGAGGCAAGCAACACTGAGGCATGCATGAGAGCATCAGCTGTTCCGGACGACTGTGTGATCATGCTCTCCGTAGCCGACGTGAGTAAGACCTTTAAACAGGTCAACATACACAAGGCTAGCCTCCCGGGTGGCGCAGTGGTCTAAGGTGCTAGCTGTGCCACCAGAGATTCGAGGTTTGAGCCTAGGCTCTGTCGCAGCCGGCAGCGACCGGGAGGCCCATGGGGCAGTGCACAATTGGCCCAGCATCGTCCGGGTTAGGGAGGGTTTGGCCGGCAGGGATATCCTTGTCTCATCGCGCACTAGCGACTCCTGTGGCGGGCCGGGCGCAGTGCACACTGACCAGGTCGCCAGGTGTACGGTGTTTCCTCCGACACATTGGTGCTGCTGGCTTCCGGGTTGGATGGGCATTGTGTCAAGAAGCAGCGCGTCTAGGTTGGGTTGTGTTTTGGAGGACGCATGGCTCTCGACCTTCGCCTCTCCAGAGTCCGTACGGGAGTTGCAGCAAAGAGACAAGACTGTCACTACTACCAATTGGATACCATGAAATTGGGAAGAAAAAAAAGGGGTAAAAAATAATAAAAAATAACATACACAAGGCTGCGGGGCCAGATGGATTACCAGGATGTGTGCTCCTGGCATGTGCTGACCAACTGGCAGGTGTCTTCACTGACATTTTCAACATGTCCCTGATTGAGTCTGTAATACCAACAAGTTTCAAAAAGACCACCATAGTGGTGCCCAGTGCCCAAGAACACAAAGGCAACCTGTCTAAATGACTCACGCACTCACGTCTGTAGCTGTGAAGTGCTTTGAAAGGTTGGTAATGGCTCACATCAACACCATTATCCCAGAAACCCTAGACCCACTCCAATTTGCATACCGCCCAAACAGATCCACAGATGATGCAATCTCTATTGCACTCCACACTGCCCTTTCCCACCTGGATAAAAGGAACACTTAGGTGAGAATGCTGTTCATTGACTACAGCTCAGCGTTCAACACCATAGTACCCTCAAAGTTCATCACTAAGCTAAGGATCCTGGGACTAAACACCTCCCTCTGCAACTGGATCCTGGACTTCCTGACAGGCCAGGTGGTGAGGGTAGGTAGCAACACATCTGCCACGCTGGTCCTCAACACTGGAGCTCCCCAGGGGTGTGTGCTCAGTCCCCTCCTGTACTCCTTGTTCACCCATGACTGCATGGCCAGGCACGACTCCAACCTAATCATTAACCTGTTAGGGCTAGGGGGCAGTATTGACACGGCTGGATAAAAAACATACCCGATTTAATCTGGTTACCACTCCTACCCAGTAACTAGAATATGCATATACTTATTACATATGGATATAAAACACCCTAAAGTTTCTAAAACTGTTTGAATGGTGTCTGTGAGTATAACAGAACTCAAATGGCAGGTCAAAACCTGAGAGATTCCTTTACAGGAAGTGGCCTGTCTGACCATTTCTTGAACTTCTTTTCCATCTCTATCTTTTACTAAGGATCTCTGCTCTAACGTGACACTTCCTACGTCGTCCATAGGCGCTTAGAGCCCGGGAAAAAACAGAATGTCGTCATCCCAGCCCCAGGCTGAAACACATTATCGCCTTTCTCAAGTGGCCGATCAAGGGACTCTGGGCTTAGGCGCGTGACCCGACCGCCCCCGCCTTTGTGATTTTTTTCCTCTGTTTGCCGAAAAGGAGATTCCCTGTCGGAATATTATCGCTTTTCTACGAGAAAAATGGCGTAAAAATTGATTTTAAACAGCGGTTGACATGCTTCGAAGTACGGTAATGGAATATTTAGAATTTTTTTGTCACGAATTGCGCCATGCGCACGACCCTTCTTTACCATTTCGGATAGTGTCTGGAACGCACGAACAAAACGCCGCTATTCGGATATAACGATGGATTATTTTGGACCAAACCAACATTTGTTATTGAAGTAGCAGTCCTGGGAGTGCATTCTGACGAAGACAACAAAAGGTAATCAAACTTTTATAATAGTAAATATGATTATGGTGAGTGCTAAACTTGCCGGGTGTCTAAATAGCTAGCCCGTGATGCCTGGGCTATGTACTTAGAATATTGCAAAATGTGCTTTCACCAAAAAGCTATTTTAAAATCGGACATATCGAGTGCATAGAGGAGGTCTGTATCTATAATTCTTAAAATAATTGTTATGCTTTTTGTGAACGTTTATCGTGAGTAATTTAGTAAAATGTTAGCGAATTCCCCGGAAGTTTGCGGGGGGTATGCTAGTTCTGAACGTCACATGCTAATGTAAAAAGCTGGTTTTTGATATAAATATGAACTTGATTGAACAAAACATGCATGTATTGTATAACATAATGTCCTAGGGTTGTCATCTGATGAAGATCATCGAAGGTGAGTGCTGCATTTAGCTGTCTTCTGGGTTTTGGTGACATTATATGCTAGCTTGAAAAATGGGTGTCTGATTATTTCTGGCTTGGTACTCTGCTGACATAATCTAATGTTTTGCTTTCGTTGTAAAGCCTTTTTGAAATCGGACAGTGTGGTTAGATTAACGAGAGTCTTGTCTTTAAATAGCTGTAAAATAGTCATATGTTTGAGAAATTGAAGTAATAGGATTTTTAAGGTTTTGAAAATCGCGCCACAGGCTTCAAGTGGCTGTTACGTAGGTGGGACGAATTCGTCCCGCCTAGCCCATAGAGGTTAAGTTTGCAGTCGACACAACAGTGGTAGGCCTGATCACCGACAACGACGAGACAGCCTATAGGGAGGAGGTCAGAGACCTAGCCAGGTGGTGCCAGAATAACAACCTATCCCTCAACGTAACCAAGACTAAGGAGATGATTGTGGACCACAGGAAAAGGAGGACCGAGCACGCCCCCATTCTCATCAACGGGGCTGTAGTGGAGCAGGTTGAGAGCTTCAAGTTCCTTGGTGTCCACATCAACAACAAACTAGAATGATCCAAACACACCATGACAGTCGTGAAGAGGGCACGACAAAGCCTATTCCCCCTCAGGAAACTAAAAAGATTTGATATGGGTCCTGAGATTCTCAAAAGGTTCTACAGCTGCAACATCGATAGCATCCTGACTGGTTGCATCACTGCCTGGTATGGCAACTACTCGGCCTCTGACCGCAAGGCACTACAGAGGGTAGTGCATACGGCCCAGTACATCACTGGGGCTAAGCTGCCTGCCATCCAGGACCTCTACACCAGGCAATGTCAGAGGAAGGGCCTAAAAATTGTCAAAGACCCCAGCAACCCCAGTCATAGACTGTTCTCTCTACTACCGCATGGCAAGCGGTACCGGAGTGCCAAGTCTAGGACAAAAAGGCTTCTCAACAGTTTTTACCCCCAAGCCATAAGACTCCTGAACAGGTAATCAAATGGCTACCCGGACTATCTGCATTGTGTCCCACCCACCACCCGCCAACCCCTCTTTTACGCTACTGCTACTCTCTGTTCATCATATATGCATAGTCACTTTAACCATATCTACATGTACATACTACCTCAATCAGCCTGACTAACCGGTGTCTGTATGTAGCCTCGCTACTTTTATAGCCTCGCTACTGTATATAGCCTGTCTTTTTACTGTTGTTTTATTTCTTTACTTACCTGTTGCTCACCTAATACCTTTTATGCACTATTGGTTAGAGCCTGTAAGTAAGCATTTCACTGTAAGGTCTACACCTGCTGTATTCAGCGCACATGACAAATCAACTTTGGTGAAAATTTCCTAGAGATGAACGTACTTTGGTGCAAAAAGTGCAAATCAATCCCAGAACAACGCAAAGGACCTTGTGAAGATGGTGGAGGAAACAGGTACAAAAGTATCTATATCCACAGTAAAACGAGTCCTATATCAACATAAGGCCACTCAGAAAGGAAGAAGCCACTGCTCCAAAACCACCATAAAAAAAGCCAGACTACAGTTTGCAACTGCACATGGGGACAAATATCATACTTTTTGGAGAAATGTCCTCTGATCTGATGAAACAAAAATAGAACTGTTGGCCATAATGACCATCGTTCTGTTTGGAGGAAAAAGGGGGAGGCTTGCAAGCCGAAGAATACCATCCCAACTGTGAAGCACGGGGGTGGCAGCATCATGTTGTGGGGGTGCTTTGCTGCAGGAGGGACTGGTGCACTTCACAAAATAGATGGCATCATGAGGTAGGAAAATTATGTGGACATATTGAAGCAACATCTCAAGACATCAGTCAGGAAGTTAAAGCTTGGTCTCAAATGGGTCTTCCAAATGGACAATGACCCCAAACATACTTCCAATGTTGTGGCAAAATGGCTTAAGGACAAACAAAGTTAATGTATTGGAGTGGCGATCACAAAGCCCTGACCTCAATCCTATAGAAAATGTGTGGGCAGAACTGAAAAAGTGTGTGCGAGCAAGGTCTACAAACCTGACTCAGTTACACCAACTCTGTCAGGAGGAATGGGGCAAAATTCACCCAACATATTGTGGGAAGCTTGAGGAAGGCTACCCAAAACCTTTGACCCAAGTTAAACAATTTAAAGGCAATGCTACCAAATACTAATTGAGTGTATGTAAACTTCTGACCCACTGGGAATGCGATGAAAGAAATAAAAGCTGAAATAAATTATTCTCCCTACTATCTTTCTGACATTTCACAGTCTTAACATAAAGTGGTGATCCTAACTGACCTAAGACAGGGAACTTTTACTAGAATTAAATGTCAGGAATTGTGAAAAACTGAGTTTAAATGTATTTGGGTAAGGTGTATGTAAACCTCCGACTTCAACGGTATATCTCCCTGACTAACTTCAAGCATCAGCTATCTGAGCAGCTTACCGATCATTGCAGCTGTACATAGCCCATCTGTAAATAGCCCATCCAACTACCTACAAATCAAATCAAATCAAATGTATTTATATAGCCCTTCGTACATCAGCTGAAATCTCAAAGTGCTGTACAGAAACCCAGCCTAAAACCCCAAACAGCAAGCAATGCATGTGAAAGAAGCACGGTGGCTAGGAAAAACTCCCTAGGAAAAACTCCCTAGAAAGGCCAAAAACCTAGGAAGAAACCTAGAGAGGAACCAGAATATGAGGGGTGGCCAGTCCTCTTCTGGCTGTGCCGGGTGGATATTATAACAGAACATGGTCAAGATGTTAAAATGTTAATAAATGACCAGCATGGTCAGATAATAATAATCATTGTAGTTGTCGAGGGTGCAACAAGTACGTCCGGTGAACAGGTCAGGGTTCCGTAGCCGCAGGCAGAACAGTTGAAACTGGAGCAGCAGCATGGCCAGGTGGACTGGGGACAGCAAGGAGTCATCATGCCAGGTAGTCCTGAGGCATGGTCCTAGGGCTCAGGTCCTCCGAGAGAAAGAAAGAAAGAGAGAAAGAGAGAATTAGAGAGAGCATATTTACATTCACACAGGACACCGGATAAGACAAGAGAAATACTCCAGATGTAACAGACTGACCCTAGCCCCCCGACACATAAACTACTGCAGCATAAATACTGGAGGCTGAGACAGGAGGGATCAGAAGACACTGTGGCCCCATCCGATGATGCCCCCGGACAGGGCCAAACAGGCAGGATATAACCCCACCCACTTTGCCAAAGCACAGCCCCCACACCACTAGAGGGATGTCTACAACCACCAACTCACCGAAGACAAGGCCGAGTATAGCCCACAAAGATCTCCGCCATGGCACAACCCAAGGGGGGGGGCGCCAACCCATCCCCATATTGTTTTATTTACTTTTTTTGTTCTTTTGCACACCAGTATTTCTACTTGCACATCATCATCTGCACATCTATCACTCCAGTGTTAATAACACTGGATTTTTTTATTGTGTTATTGACTGTACTTCTGTTTATTCCATGTGTAACTCTGTGTTGTTGTTTGTGTCGAACTGCTTTGCTTTATCTTGGCCAGGTCGCAGTTGTAAATGAGAACTTGTTCTCAACTAGCCTACCTGGTTAAATAAAGGACTTGTTCTCAACTGGCCTACCTGGTTAAATAAAGGACTTGTTCTCAACTGGCCTACCTGGTTAAATAAAGGACTTGTTCTCAACTGGCCCACCTGGTTAAATAAAGGACTTGTTCTCAACTGGCCTACCTGGTTAAATAAAGGACTTGTTCTCAACTGGCCTACCTGGTTAAATAAAGGACTTGTTCTCAACTGGCCCACCTGGTTAAATAAAGGACTTGTTCTCAACTGGCCTACCTGGTTAAATAAAGGACTTGTTCTCAACTGGCCCACCTGGTTAAATAAAGGACTTGTTCTCAACTGGCCTACCTGGTTAAATAAAGGACTTGATTCTCAACTGGCCCACCTGGTTAAATAAAGGACTTGTTCTCAACTGGCCTACCTGGTTAAATAAAGGACTTGTTCTCAACTGGCCCACCTGGTTAAATAAAGGACTTGTTCTCAACTGGCCTACCTGGTTAAATAAAGGACTTGTTCTCAACTGGCCCACCTGGTTAAATAAAGGACTTGTTCTCAACTGGCCACCTGGTTAAATAAAGGACTTGTTCTCAACTGGCCCACCTGGTTAAATAAAGGACTTGTTCTCAACTGGCCACCTGGTTAAATAAAGGTGAAATAAATGTTTTTGTTTATAAAAAAAAAATGTCTGACATCAATGTGTGAGCAACTACAATAATTGAATATGGTCAATTTCAAACATTTGTATATAACATAAACATACTGTTGACATGTAGGCTATGGTGTAATGGAATGGTTTGCCTTGTGTGGTAGGTTTTGTGGGTTTTGACACTCTTATGTAGGTGTTATAACCAGCCATAAAATAACTCAATATATGTCACAACAGGTCCAAATATGTGTCATAACAGTGTTATGACCATATTATAACAGGCTATGACAAGTTATGTCAGCTGTTATGACATATTATGACATGGTTATGACTGTGTCATAATGTTTTATGACGCTGGATGTCAAGTACAGTGTTACCAAAGTGAGTCGTAAACAGCAAATGTGAGTCAACAACAAACAACAACAACTATGACGGTATCACATTTTTTAAATAACACACTCTGATGCGGCATTTATATGCACCTCATTTACTTTCAATAAACCAAATTGACACACAAATTATAGATGTGCTGTGTCCTGTTCTGATTTCATAATTCATACCCTATGAAATGATTTATCCCTCAGATGGTCTTCTCTGATACTAGTTGGCTGTGGCTGAGCTCCAGATGGGGTCAGGGTTAGGGTTTGGACACGATTCCAATAATGGGTTGGCATGAACAGAGATTTTGCAATCTCTCCGATTTTCGGGAATCAGAACTGAAGCTGTGTCCAGCAAAATTCCCAGCGGTGGGCAGACAGGGGGTGAGTTCTCTCCTCAGCAGATATAAGGCCTTGGTCCTATAACTTCTCACGGAGTACATCGTCTTTACAGAGGAGACACAGCTCAACATACAAACTGATAAACAGATATTTCCATCAAAATGTGGTATGTTATACTTTTCATATTCTTTCTTCAACAAAACCCTAGTTGCCTGGCAATTGTTGTCATTGCAGTACCAATCCAAATGAATCTCTGAAATGTCTTTGGACAATGGATCTTTGTAAAATGGCAGGGAAACACAGCTACTTAAATCTTTCAAAAAACATTCAAATTGCTCTAGCTAGAGACCTTTTCTAAATATAGGTTAACAAGCAAGCCCAGAGACTTCCTAAGTAAAGGAACCGTTAGTTGTGGTACTAGTGAGTGTTTGGGCGCTGTCTGTCAGTTGGCTCTGTGTGTGTGTACTGTACTTATGTGTTCCTTCTGTCCGCAGGTCATCCCTGGTAGTGCTCCTCGCGGCCTCCTGTGTCTGTCTGGAACAGGACAAAATCAAAATCAAAATCAAAACCAATACCAAATCAATTGATGAGATGTCAGACAATTCAGGTAGCTATCTGTCTAACTGACACATAACCAACTCCCTGCCTTATGCCAATACGGGCTTACTTTTTCTGATTTAGATTGAAATGTCAACAAAGTGAGAGGGATGAAACGTTTTCAAACAAAAACATGTACATTTTAAAGATCATTGACAACCTTTCTTGTCCCATGTCTATGTTAAGGTGGGTGTTAGTGACACCATTGATGCAGAATATCGCCCAAAAATATTGGACTTACACATTACACGTGTGTTTTCACACGTGCAATTTGTCTATTTCCGAAACATATTATATTTGCTGGCCCATTGTGACTGGTTCGTGTAAGGATATCACTCACATTTCAATTACACTGTCACTCTCATCGGATGTTCTGAAGCCAATCTTCACTATGGATCCCCTTACGCAACTCTGAGCTGAGCAGACACAAGCTGTTCCTATTCAGCCTGTTGGAGAATACAGTAGCTGTGGCCAAAATGAGGATGTCACTATCACTTTCAAGTGAGAACCTTGTTAAGTCTCACGGCTCACAGCTATTATCCCGATTATCTTAAAAATCGATTCAGCAGCGACACACATGAGATGACAGGGATCAAAGAGAAGGCAAGCAGGGAGGAAAGGAAGGAGAGATCCTCAGTCTCAGCTTCCTCCAAGCTGGATGGTAAAATATGTCATTAGGAAAATCTACAGAGCATGAAAGCCTTGAAAAGTAAAATTCCTCAAAATCCACCTCTCATCAAACGTTTCAGGAAAATGTTTGAGAAGAGAAATGACACTAATTCCATCCTCATCTAGGTTTCTGCGTATTGTGACCTCCAAGGTAATTCTGTGAAAGCTAGCCTTGTCTGGCTCAAGTCATGACAACACTTATTTTTTTTAGATAATAGTAGATGATTAATGAATTTACTGAACTTTTGTCAGGTCAAAGCTAAAAGGTTCCAGAAAGCTACTACCAAATGCTATGTGTATTCAAGTGAATAGTGTTGATTTTAGCAAACTCAAACTCAAACTAAAACAAAGGCTGGAATTGTATTGAGGCACATTTCATTTTTCTGCAATAATCTTTTATGGTTGTGTTTGAGTTGCACAGCAGTAAGTGCTAGGTGGTGCTGAGTTGGGGATGTTTTAACCATATAGAGATTGTATAGAAATAATGTTGTTGTGTTTCTTGCCCAGACCTGCGCTTCAGGCGTATGGTTGGGGGCACCCTGGCCCCTCATGTCCCCTGGCAGGCCATGGTCTATCTGAGTAAAAACGTCATGAACGGGGGCTTCGCTGGGGGAGCTCTAATCTCTGACCGCTGGGTCCTGACCGCTGGCAGGAACTTGTTTGTCAGGAAGAGTAGGCAGGACACCCAGGGGAAAGAACCAATCATCCCCAAGGTGTACCTAGGCATCACGCGATACTCCCAAGCCAATGACTCCAAAGAAGTTGCTGTAGAAAAGGTGAGCTAGTATACCCATTACCATCTCTTTCAAACAATATACAGACAATTCAGTATTTACAGCAAGCAGAACTGCACTGGGCTCTCTCACCTACATCATCATTTTCAGTCTTATAGGTAGTTAGAGCACAAATACAGTAGATCGTCAAAAAAAAGGTCCTATGAATTATTCCCTTCCCCTTCTAGGTGGTTCTGCACCCAGGCTTCCAGAGCGTGTCAGACTGGGACAACGACCTGGCTCTGATTCAGCTGAAGGAGCCATTCACCTTGAGCGAGGCTGTGATGCCCATCCCTCTGCCTGAGAGGGGTGAGGACCTGGCTGAGGCAGCCCAGGAGAAAGGCATCATCACAGGCTGGGGTTGGGGGGTCCACTTCACCCCCGCTGAGTCACTGAAACACCTGGTATTGCCTGTGGCATCGCATAGCTTCTGTAAGGCAGAGTACAACCGTGGTGGCAGCACTCCAACCATAGACGACAACATGTTCTGTACTGGAGCCAGCAAGTACCAGGAGAATGTGTGCTTTGGGGATGCAGGCGGTGCCCTGGCAGTCCAGGACCCCAAAGACGGCAGAGTGTATGCTGCAGGGATCCTGTCCTTCGATAAGGCCTGTGCCGTGAGGAAATACGCTGTCTACATGAAGCTCTCTGCCTACATGCCTTGGATCAACAGTGTCCTCAGGGGTGACAGTGAGAAATCAGCCAGTCTCCGCTCCAGTGTAATGTCTGAGATGTTTTCGAGGCAGTTGTAGCCTCCACTCAGCACAGTTTCAGATATGAGAGCCGGGGCTCATAATCTCCATTATGCCTTTGCTAACAAAGTAATTTTCTGACTTGATCTTGTAAAACTCTCTCAAGTTTCGACTTTCATTGAGTGTGTGCCCCCGCCTGATTGAGTGTGTCTTCCGATGTTGATTTCAAAGGATTTTCAATAAATTAATCTCTCCTAAGAAGTTTGGTTTCCGATGTTTCACCTTATAACTTTTATTCACATTTTCTTCAACTCATTTTAGAATGCTGGGAAACATATTTTAGATCATCTCTACAAGCTGGAACCTTAGAGCATGTTAGAGCCATTAAAACAAGTAACCTACAGCTAGGACATGAGACGATTTTGAAGTTCATTTAAGTAATGGAATTATTAAGGAAAATTGTTATCTGGCCAAGGAGGATATTGTGTTGAGACCAGCAAGGGTTTTTTAGTAGATTTGTCATGAAAATCATTCAAGAAGGAAATAACTTGTTCTAAAATAGAGCTACATAAACGAGGGTCTAGAATCCCTCCCAGCAGGGGAATGGAGGTCATGTCACTCCTGGTTAGTGACTAATTTAAATACAGAAGACAAAAGGCTTGTCATCACAGCTCAACACTAGTTAATAGCTCTCTTGCTTTGGAGCAGCCTGCTGTACCACAATTTGTTCAGTTTCAACAAGAGATATCTCAGAAATGGTGCCGAAGAGTATGGCTGATGTTTTACATGCCCGTAATCAATTGTGCTATTTTGTTGATTTTTTGTGTTGTTTGTAACTTATTTTTTAACTTATTTTGTACATAATGTTGCTGCTACCGTCTCTTACGACCGAAAATAACTTCTGGACATCAGAACTGGGATTACTCACCACGGACTGGTAGAAGCTTTTTCCTTTAATCTCTATGTACTAGGGGCTATGTGGGACGCATGCGTCCCACCCCTGGTACACCCTATCAACAACAGGTGAAATATCAAGAGCGCCAAATTTGAAAACAATTAAATGTCATAATTCAAATTTCTCAAAAATACAACTATCTTACACCCTTTGAAAGATAAACATCTCCTTAATCTAACCACGTTGTCCGATTTCAAAAAGGCTTTACGGCGAAAGCATAAAGTTAGATTATGTTAGGAGAGTACATTGACAATAGCTGTGTGTAATGTTTTGTCAATTCAAAGACAGGCATCACCAAAAGCAGAAAACCAGCTAAAATTATGCACTAACCTTTGACAATCTCCATCAGATGACACTCCTAGGACATTATGTTAGACAATACATGCATTTTTAGTTCTATCAAGTTCATATTTATATCCAAAAATAGCGTTTTACTATGGCGTTGATGTTGAGGAAATCGTTTCCCTCCAATAACCGCCAGTCAAATCAGCACGACAAATTAAATAATTACTATTCGAAAACATTGGTAAAATATTATATTGTCATTCAAAGAATTATAGATTTACATCTCTTGAATGCAACCGGATTGCCAGATTTAAAAATAACCTTACTGGGAAATCACACTTTGCAATAATCTGAGCACTGCGCCCATAAAAATACGCTTTGCGATACAGACTAACCGCCATGTTGGAGAGATCTAAAATCGAAAATACTATGTAAATAATCCATTACCTTTGATTCTCTTCATCAGATGTCACTTCCAGGAATCCCAGGTCCATAACAAATGTAGTTTTGTTCGAAAAAGCTCATAATTTATGTCCAAAAAGCTCTGTGTTGTTAGCACATGATCTATGCCAGCCGAACTTCTCATCATGAACGAGGGGAAAAAAAATATTTATGTTCGTTCAAACATGTCAAACGTTGTATAGCATAAATCATTAGTGCCTTTTTCAACCAGAACATGAATAATATTCAAGGCGGACATTTGCATTCTCTTTTCAAACGTTTCGGAACGAGAGTACCCAACATGAACTCGCGCGCCAGAGTCTAATCGGCCACCACCGTTCCAAGGCTCTTGTTCGTTCAGTTCTCACAGTATAAGACTCAAACCACTTTCTAAAGACTGGTGACATCTAGTGGAAGCCATAGGAAGTGCTCAACAATTAATAAGCCCCTGTGTGTTTCAATGGCATAGGCTTAAAGGTAATTCAACACATCAGGTATCCACTTCCTGTCAGAATTTGTCTCAGGGTTTTGACTGCCATATGAGTTCTGTTATCCTTACAGACACCATTCAAACAGTTTTAGAAAATTCAGAGTGTTTTCTATCCAAACCTGAACAATAATATGCATATTCTAGCTTCTGAGTTGGTGTAGGAGGCAGTTAAAAATGGGCACATATTTTTTTCAAAATTCTCAATACTGCCCCCTAGCCCCAAGAGGTTGTTCCTTTTTCCCCCACGCTGTTTGTGGGGTGTTGCCTCTTTGTGTTTTGAGCAGTTAACGTATCTGCATTTTCTTGGTTTTGTGTACGTGTTTATTTCAGTGTGAAGAATAAACATGTGTTCGCTCCCAGCTGCGCTTTGGTCCTCTTCCTCATCACCCGACGACGATCGTTACACAGAGATGTTAAAAATCTGTTTAAAAAATCGTCAAAGAGTAATTATTTTAACCTAAAGCATTTAATAAAGACACTTATAGTACAATATTATGGGGAATAGGAATGAGAGGGCTACGTACACCATTTTAGGAAGGGATCACAGCAGTGATTGAATGAGGGTATGAGGCATGAGTTGAGGTGTTCAGAGGCTTGACCAGTGCAGGACAGGATTTGACTGGGAAGACAATAACACAAAAACACTACACAGTGAGACAAAAGAGCTAAGAATGAGTCATAGATGTGTAATAATGTGATTGTGTTTGTGATTGACTCTACACAAAGTAATGAGAGAAAATTGACAGGGGTTTCCTCACAGTGCTTGGAGAGGAAACATTCAATGTGCCAGTGGATGAGTGGGCCACATGAGACATGGCTTCCAGTTCATGTGAGGAGGTAGTTGACAATGGTAGTGGAGTGGTCATCGCTTGTTAAATCATGGAACAGGAGGGAATTCAGTTGGAAATACAAATAGCAGATACGTTCCCTTGAAGCTGAGCCATCGTAGGTTTGAACAACAAGTTTGTCCATGAAGATAAACACGGAATTCAAATCTCACCCACTTGGCAAATCAAAGTAGCCCAAGAAACTTTTTCTGAATAAAGCCCTGATCATCCACATACAGTACCTGACGATAACTGAGAACGGCAAGCAGACTGGTGGCAACCATAGGTCCCAGAGTGGGGGGGGGGGGCAATTTTTTTGCCCTGGGACCCAGAGTTTATCCTTATCTGTTGACCTAACCAGGAAAACTCTGGACCCTATGAGGTATGACAATGATGAATCAGTTGTAAAAGGTTTTGTAAGGGCTCTGATGGAACCAGTTTTAACTAAATCAGGGCACATGGTTTTAATAGCTCTTAGGGCTCGCGGACCGCTACCGGGACACCTACGACAACATCCGGTGAAATTGCAGAGCACCAAATTCAAAATAGAAATATCGTAATATTAAACATTCATGAAAATACAAGTGTCATACATCATTTAAAAGCTTAGAATCTTGGCAATCGAACTGCGTTGTCAGATTTCAAAAAGGCTTTACGGTGAAAGCATAGCATTCGATTATCTGAGGACAGCACCCCACAATAACATATTTTCCAAACAAGCACAGGCGTCACAGAATCCCAAATAGCGATAAAATAAATCACTTACCTTTGAAGATCTTCCTCTGTTTGCAATCCCGAGGGTCCCAGCTACACAATGAATGGTCGAGTCCTTCTTTATATCCCAAATCAGTCTGTTTAGCAGGCGCCATGACTTCAGAAATCCACTCCTTCAACATGCAGACACCAGCACACCACTGAAGCCATTAAGAACTATATTCAAAAACACACCTGGTAAACTGTTCAATCACCAGGCACACGACTCAACATAGTTCAATGACAGAGACTGTGGACTTAGAATAAAAAATAAAAATTGTGAAAATTAATAAAATAAAGTTGCAGCTGTCTTTGATATGCTCAAAATTAACTAACTGCTATCTTGAAATGTAGAGAAAGTGTTTTAAAATAGGCATCCAATCATTTGAAAATTAGTCGAAAGGCTAAGTGATTCTCTTCCTGAGAAGAAGCTGACAGCCTTCAAACAGAGCAAAAAAAGTGGTCCCAAAAAATATGTCAAATTGAATCAAAAAATGATACAGCTGTCTTTAATAAGATCAAACTGAACTAACTGCTATCTTGAAATGTTGAAAAAGTGTTTTTAAATAGGCATCCTATCATTTGAAAATTAGTTGAAAGGCTAAGTGATTCTCCTCCTGAGAAGAAGTTGACAGCCTTCAAACATAGTGCAAAAAAAGTGGGCGTGAACATAGAATATTTTTGGGTCCAAAAAAATAATATACAGCTGTCTTTAATAAGATCAAACTGAACTAACTGCTATCTAGAAATGTTGAAAAAGTGTTTTTAAATAGCTCAGTCATATCACTCAATATGAGTCAAAATCTGTCACATCCAGGAGTGCTCATTATGTCAAAAATGAAAAAAATAACAACTCACAGCTGTGTTAATAGACCCAACTCAAACATCTGCTATCTTGAAATGTCCAAAAAAGGTATTTAAATGGGTCTACCAGACATCTTCTGGAGAGAAGAAGGCTCGATCTTTTCTCAAGAAGAACAATCTTCATACCATAAGACAGTTCTTCTTGAGAGAAGATAAGGTCAGGGACTCCTGTCTTACTTTCTGTCATGTTGAGATGGGTTTCCCTGTCTTACTTTCTGTCATGTTGAGATGGGTTAGTTCTTCTTGAGAGAACTAACCCAAAATTAGTCTAACTAACCCAAAATTAGTTAGGTGTGTCCATCCAGGGGAACGTCCCTGGTGGTGTGTCCTTCCAGGGGAACGTCCCCGGAGGTGTGTCCTTCCAGGGGAATCAGTGCCAGTAGCTCTTCTTTAAAGTCATTTCCATGAAAATAACAGACATAAACACACATCTGTGCTACATGGGTGTTGTCAGTTCTCTCATCAATAGCCAGGGGAAAATGCTCAGCCTGACTGAGCCCCTCCAGAACAATCCTATACACGTCATCCGCCAGAGCACAGACACGGCGTCCGGCTGATGTCACAGACAGGAGCACCTGTTTGACAGACGCAATTAGGCTATCCATAGACTTGTCTGTAGCCAATTCCTCCAAAACTGTCACCATGCATTTTTTAAACAGCTCTGCGTCTGTGAAGGGCATGTTGTGTTTGGTTAGAACCCAGGATGCTTTTAGGAAGCACTTGTGACCTCCTGTTGTTGGGTCAGGCCACGAAGGAGGATTCTACTGCCGTGTTTGTAGCTTGTAGTTAATGCTTCAGTGATTCTGCTTCAGGCCTCTGTCTGGGGCGGGAAGGCTACTTTGAAAGTACCATGTTTAGATTCATAATGCCGTCTGAGATTGAATTCTTTGCAAACAAGACACACTCTGGCTTGGCATTGGAGAAATATGGTAAGATGAATGGATATCTCTCTGTCCGTTCTTCCCTGAAACTTTGATTTTCATTATCCACCTTTCTTTTGTTACTTTTTGAGAGCAACATGTTCTCTTGCTATCAAGCTCATTGTTCTGAATGAATGTTGACATTAATAAAGTAGTGTAGACTACAGTAGGCTACGTAGACCTGTTTTTCCCCACCAATCAACACACAGAGAAATAAACAAAAAGTTATAATTGAATAGAGATATTGGTGATTTTATGAACTTAATCAGATCTAAATTATTTATTGTCACTGAATGTACTATGTACTAATGAAATGTGTTAAACATGTTGTTCAATTTGTAGTGTAGGCGTATTAATTGTGCTAATATTATATGCTAATTATGTTCTGGCCCGCCCACTTTAACTCAGAAAAAAATTCTCCCGATGTCACGTCCTGACCAGAGAAAGCTGTTATTTTCTATGGTAGAGTAGGTCAGGGCGTGACAGGGGGTTTTTCTAGTTTAGTTTTTCTATGTTGTTTTCTAGTTTTGTATTTCTATGTTGGGTTTTGTTTGGGATGATCTCCAATTAGAGGCAGCTGGTCATCGTTGTCTCTAATTGGAGATCATACTTAAGTAGGTGTTTTTCCCACCTGGGTTTGTGGGAGATTGTTTTTGAGTAGTGTATGTTTCACCTCTGCATCACGGTTTGTTGTTTTTTTGTTCTTTAGGTTATGTGTATGTATTGCATAGTTTCACAGTTCAATAAAATATGTGGAACGATAATCACACTGCACTTTGGTCCGCTCCTCTCTATGACAACCGTGACACCCGAAGCCAAATCTAGTTGACAAACCCTGTTTTATAGTATGTCATGGCCTTTACTGGCCAACTGCTGTTATGTTTATGATATACTATGGTGTTGTGTCACTAGACTTTGACCAGATATTATTGCATCCAAAGATCGATTGTACCTAGAACATAGATACAGAGCCACTTGTTATCAGGAAGGTGCTCTCTCAGCACAACGGAAAATATCTCAATGACTTGACATGTTCTGGTTGTGAATTCAGGCTACAAGGTAAGAATCTTCCCAGTGATTATTGTAAAGTGTGTAGAGAAATTAAATGTATGGTGTTATTTTAGTATAGTGACTGACAGTAAAACACTCAGATCTAACAGTCCATTTCACCTGGGACAGTTATGTGACAGTTCAATCATACAAAATGGTGCTAACTGGGCGTAGGCGAGTCAAATTCAAAAACATATTGTTCATATATTCATATATTGTGGTTATTTTACAATTTGTATATTTTTATGTATAAGTTGTAAATCGTCTTTCAAAATATCGTAAAATTTGTTTTCAAACTTACAATGAGCTCCTCTTTCCTGTGTAATCTGGTTTGAAACCACTGAACAGACTTTTCTTAACATTGTTATTATGAACTGAATTCAGTAACAGCATAATAATATCATACCTGTTGAACAAAACAACACACTAGAATGAGAGAAATTATTAAAAGAGAAAGTGAGACATTAATATTATTATTAGTTATTATCTATTATTATCTATTAATTAAATCACCTGACTGTTTCTATGTATGTTAGTAAATGTTTTATTTCTAAGAGATAATGAATATAAGAGAACAATTGACATTCAATAATTAGTTGTCACTGTGTTAACCACAACCAACATGCTGGATCTCTGTTTAGTTGTTACTGTGTTGACCACAACCAACATGCTGGATCTCTGTTTAGTTGTCACTGTGTTAACCACAACGAACATGCTGGATCTCTGTTTAGTTGTCACTGTGTTAACCACAACCAACATGCTGGATCTCTGTTTAGTTGTTACTGTGTTAACCACAACCAACATGCTGGATCTCTGTTTAGTTGTCACTGTGTTGACCACAACCAACATGCTGGATCTCTGTTTAGTTGTTACTGTGTTAACCACAACCAACATGCTGGATCTCTGTTTAGTTGTCACTGTGTTAACCAACATGCTGGATCTCTGTTTAGTTGTCACTGTGTTAACCACAACCAACATGCTGGATCTCTGTTTACAGGGGTCCATGCTCTAAAATGAGTCTCTCTGGGGAGAGAGAGGAGGGGGGCCCTGCCTCTAAAATGAGTCTCTCTGGGGAGAGAGAGGAGGGGGCCCCTGCCTCCAAAATGCATCTCTCTGGGGGACATGACACCAAAGCTAAGAGGTAAGATGACAATTTTATGAAGAATTGATTAAGTTTTTTTCCTAAATAAATAACTATCTTAAGGTGAATGCACTTACTGTAAATCTCTCTGGATAAGAGCATCTGCTAAATCAGGGGTTCTCAATCCGGGGTCTGTGGAGGTACTGCAGGGGTTCTGCAGGAAGCGCGGGGAGTGGTGGTGTATCCAGGGAGAAAACTAAACTAATATTCTGAAATGTCATTGTGGTCTTATGTTCCCATCTATTGGAATTATTTAGCAACTGCAGTAGTGCTGAAAAAATGTGTTATTCCTTACTAAAGTAGTAATTACTGAGAACAACTAGTTAATTTTATCACTTACAATCATAAAATAAGAACTTATACCATAACAAACAATTAAACTGACATAAACCAAAATCACTATATATGTAGTTATTTAGTTAATTACCAAATTGAGCCGGTCGGTCACATTTAAGAGTGAGGGAGATATATAGCATTTTGCAAAAAAAAACATGATTTTTGTCTCTCTGAAATGAAACCATCAAGTGATAGATTTTAAACAAATACATGTCTGTCATTGAACAACCCCATGTCATGATAGTGAACAACTCCATGTCATGATTAGATAGTGAACAACCCCATGATTAGATAGTGAACAACCCCATGATTAGATAGTGAACAACTCCATGATTAGATAGTGAACAACCCCATGATTAGATAGTGAACAACCCCATGATTAGATAGTGAACAACCCCATGATTAGATAGTGAACAACCCCATGATTAGATAGTGAACAACCCCATGATTAGATAGTGAACAACCCCATGATTAGATAGTGAACAACCCCATGATTAGACAGTGAACAACCCCATGATTAGATAGTGAACAACCCCATGATTAGATAGTGAACAACCCCATGATTAGATAGTGAACAACCCCATGATTAGATAGTGAACAACCCCATGATTAGATAGTGAACAACTCCATGATTAGATAGTGAACAACCCCATGATTAGATAGTGAACAACTCCATGATTAGATAGTGAACAACCCCATGATTAGATAGTGAACAACCCCATGATTAGACAGTGAACAACCCCATGATTAGATAGTGAACAACCCCATGATTAGACAGTGAACAACCCCATGATTAGATAGTGAACAACCCCATGATTAGATAGTGAAAAAACACAATTTATTTGATAATTTCTTTAAGCAATAAAATCGAATTTTCTGAAAATTGATACATAGCGTTTTAGAATGAAAGTCTTCTGATATTTCCCATCTTAGCTCAGAGTAGATGAGAGATGTAATATTTGTCTCTGTTTTGTTGAAGACCAATCAAGCAGGAGAGACCAGCCTCCCCTGTACCCAGCTGTGTGTCCATGAAGAGTGACCAGTCTATGAATCTACCTATGAAGTTTAGAGAGGGAGACTTTTCTACTGAACAAAGGTAAGAAGAACTCATGGGTCATGGTCAGTGAGTTAAACAACACTGTCTCTAGTCATTTCTCCTCTCCCATTTTCACATTTCTTTTGGTTGTTTTCATAATCCATAGGCTAATACTTTTGTCCATTTTCATAGTCCTAAAACAATATTAAACAAACACAACATTCCCTCCCTGTATGTGTGTGTCTGTCTGTCTGTCTGTCTGTCTGTCTGTCTGTCTGTCTGTCTGTCTGTCTGTCTGTCTGTCTGTCTGTCTGTCTGTCTGTCTATCTGTCTATCTGTCTGTCTGTCTGTCTGTCTGTCTGTCTGTCTGTCTGTCTGTCTGTCTGTGTCTCTCTCTGCATGTCTGTGTGTCTGTGTCTCTCTGTCTCTGTGTCTGTCTGTCTCTGTCTCTGTCTGTCTGTCTCTGTCTGTCTGTCTGTCTGTCTGTCTGTCTGTCTGTCTGTCTGTCTGTCTGTCTGTCTGTCTGTCTGTCTGTCTGTCTGTCTGTCTGTCTGTCTGTCTGTCTGTCTGTCTCTCTGCCTGTCTGTCTGTCTGTCTCTATCTGTCTCTGTCTGTCTGTGTCTGTCTCTGTCTGTGTGTATTTCGCTGTCTGTGTGTCTGTCTATGTCTGTCTGTGTGTCTGTCTCTGTCCGTCTGTGTGTCTGTCTATCTGTCTCTGTCTGGCTGTGTGTCTGTGTCTCTCTGTCTCTGTGTCTCTCTGTCGCTGTGTCTGTCTGTCTCTGTGTCTCTGTGTCTGTCTGTCTGTCTGTCTGTCTGTCTGTCTGTCTGTCTGTCTGTCTGTCTGTCTGTCTGTCTGTCTGTCTGTCTGTCTGTCTGTCTGTCTGTCTGTCTCTCTCTGCATGTCTGTGTGTCTGTGTCTCTCTGTCTCTGTGTCTCTCTGTTGCTGTGTCTGTCTGTCTGTCTGTCTGTCTGTCTGTCTGTCTGTCTGTCTGTCTGTCTGTCTGTCTGTCTGTCTGTCTGTCTGTCTATGTCTGTGTGTCTGTGTCTGTCTCTGTCTCTTTGCCTGTCTGTCTGTCTGTCTGTCTGTCTGTCTGTCTGTCTGTCTGTCTGTCTGTCTGTCTGTCTGTCTCTATCTATCTCTATCTGTCTGTGTCTGTCTCTGTCTCTTTGCCTGTCTCTCTGCCTGTCTGTCTGTGTCTGTCTCTGTCTGTGTGTATTTCGCTGTCTGTGTGTCTGTCTATGTCTGTGTGTCTGTCTATGTCTGTCTGTGTGTCTGTCTCTGTCCGTCTGTGTGTCTGTCTATCTGTTTCTGTCTGGCTGTGTGTCTGTGTCTCTGTGTCTCTCTGTCGCTGTGTCTGTCTGTCTCTGTGTCTCTGTCTCTGTGTCTGTCTGTGTCTGTCTGTCTGTCTGTCTGTCTGTCTGTCTGTCTGTCTGTCTGTCTGTCTGTGTATCTATCTCCGTCTGTCTGTGTATCTGTCTGTCTGTCTGTCTGTCTGTCTGTCTGTCTGTCTGTCTGTCTGTCTGTCTGTCTGTCTGTCTGTCTGTCTGTCTGTCTGTCTGTCTGATCCAGAGCTCTTCTTATGTTTCCCATCTGAGATCAGAGTAGATGAGAGATGTAATGTTTGTCTCTGTTGTGTTGAAGTCCAATCAAGCAGGAGAGACCAGCCTCCCCTGTTCCCAGCTGTGTGTCCATGAAGAGT
>NW_027675339.1:1990000-1997500 GCF_965601325.2 Salmo salar | reverse complement strand
TCTATGAAAAAGACCTGAAAGAGGCTGGCATTGATGTCAATGAAGCCTCAGTGTACTCAGGATTGTGCACACAGCTCTTTAAAGAGGAATGTGGGCTGTACCAGAACAAGGTGTACTGCTTTGTTCATCTGAGCATTCAGGAGTTTCTGGCTGCTGTATATGTGTTCCTCTCATTCATCAACAACAATGAGAATCTAATGGATGAACCTCAATCAATGTTCAGATACGTTTTCTCGCTGTTCAGAGACAAGCCTGAAGTTACTGAAGTTACTGTCTACAAGAGTGCCCTGGATAAAGCCTTACAAAGTGAGACAGGAAACCTGGACCTGTTCCTCCGCTTCCTTCTGGGCCTCTCACTGGAATCCAATCAGAAGCACTTACGAGGTCTACTGACAAAGACAAGAAGCAGCTCACAGAGCCATGAAGAAACAGTCAAGTACATCAAGAAGAAGATCAGGGAGAATCCTTCTCCAGAGAGGAGCATCAATCTGTTCCACTGTCTGAATGAACTGAATGACCATTCTCTAGTGGAGGAGATCCAAAGCTACCTGAGATCAGGAAGTCTCTCAGAACCCAACCTGTCACCTGCACAGTGGTCAGCTCTGGCCTTTGTATTGCTGACTTCAGAAAAGGAGCTGGATGTGTTTGACCTGAAGAAATTCTCTAGATCAGAGGAAGGTCTTCTGAGGCTGCTGCCAGTGGTCAAAGCCTCCAGAGCTGCTCTGTGAGTAAATAAAATGACATATAAGAAGTATTCATCAGGAAGAAATATTATGTTTGGAGAAAAATATGTATTATAATATGTATATTGAAAAACATATTGAATAAATGCATTGATGGAAGATGAATCTATGTGTTGTTTGGGAATATGAACCAAATGCATCTACCCTTGTCCTTCTACACTACTGGTGTTAAATTACCAGTGTGTTTGTGAAGTCATGATGATCTCGTTGCAGGCTGTCAGGCTGTGGAGTCACAAAGAAAGGCTGTGCTTCTCTGGTCTCAGCTCTGAAGTCAAACCCCTCACACCTGAGAGAGCTGGACCTGAGTAACAATGACCTGAAGGATTCAGGAGTGAAGCTGCTCTCTGCTGGACTGGAGGATCCACACTGTAAACTGGAGACGCTGAGGTCAGTATTCCTGTAGTTGGTCAACAAGTGATAACTGTTCACCAGATCCACATGTGTTTACCAGGCACACATAGTCCACACCATATGTGTTTGGACAGTGAAGCTTACAGTTTTAAATGTGGTGCTATGATCCAGCATTTTGGATTTGAGATAGAATGTTTCATATTAGGTGACAGTACAGAATGTCACCTTTTATTTTAGGGTATTTTCATACATAGCTGTGTTACTGTTAAGAAAGGAAAGCACTTTATGTATTTAGTTCTCCCATTTGAAAAAGTTGTACATATTCGGACAAATTCACTTATATTGTATTAAAGTTTTCATAAGTTTAGTATTTAGTCCCATGATCCATGCCTGCAGTGATTACATCAATTGTGATTCTACAAACCTGTTGAATTCATTTGCAGTTTGTCTTGGTTGTGTTTTGGATGATGTTTTTCCTAATAGAAACTGAATGGTGAATAATGTCCTGTCATTTTGGAGTCACTTCACTTGTATTGTCAGTAAGAATAGAAGATGTTTCTGAACACTTCTACATTAATGTGGATGCTACCATGATTATGAATAATCATGAATGAATCGTTAATGATGATGAATGAGAAATTTACAGAGGCACAAAGATCAGACCCCCTCTGTTATTGGTGTTATTCTGTATACTTCTGGCCCTTCTTTGGACACTGTGTTAACTAACCTCTAGACGAGCTTCAATGCCATACAGCTCTCCTTCCGTGGCCTCCAACTGCTCTTAAATACAAGTAAAACTAAATGCATGCTCTTCAACCGATCGCTGCCTGCACCTGCCCGCCTGTCCAGCATCACTACTCTGGACGGTTCTGACTTAGAATATGTGGACAACTACAAATACCTAGGTGTCTGGTTAGACTGTAAACTCTCCTTCCAGACTTATATTAAACATCTCCAATCCAAAATTAAATCTAGAATTGGCTTCCTATTTCGCAACATAGCATCCTTCACTCATGCTGCAAACATACCCTTATAAAACTGACCATCCTACCGATCCTCGACTTCGGCGATGTCATTTACAAAATAGCCTCCAATACCCTACTCAATAAATTAGATGCAGTCTATCACAGTGCCATCCGTTTTGTCTCAATCAGAAAGATTTGTCATGACGTTGGCCTCTTTGGGTACAGGAAGGACAGTTGACCCCCTCCCCTTTGTACCATCCCCCAACCTACCTTCCCAACCACCCAGGCCCTGTGTGAAAGGGTTGTAAAAACTCTAAGAGGAGTCTCTGGCCACATGGCCCATAGAGAGACACAGGAAATTCTTCCAACTCACAGAATTGGGGAGCCAAGCGACATTTGTGTTCTGGAGAAGGTATGGAAGATTGGTGAAGAATCCAGCTACGAACTGGTCCGCTTGGTACAATTTTGTGATACTCAGAAGAGACAATATAGCCATATTACCATAAAACTGTTTATATAATAGCCTCAGCTTAACCTCTCTGGGCTAGGCGGGACGAATTCGTCCCACCTACGTAACAGCCACTGGCAGCCTGTGGCGCGATTTTCAAAACCTTAAAAATCCTATTACTTCAATTTCTCAAACATATGACTATTTTACAGCTATTTAAAGACAAGACTCTCGTTAATCTAACCACACTGTCCGATTTCAAAAAGGCTTTACAACGAAAGCAAAACATTAGATTATGTCAGCAGAGTACCAAGCCAGAAATAATCAGACACCCATTTTTCAAGCCAGCATATAATGTCACCAAAACCCAGAAGACAGCTAAATGCAGCACTCACCTTTGATGATCTTCATCAGATGACAACCCTAGGACATTATGTTATACAATACATGCATGTTTTGTTCAATCAAGTTCATATTTATATCAAAAACTAGCTTTTTACATTAGCATGTGACGTTCAGAACTAGCATACCCCCCGCAAACTTCCGGGGAATTCGCTAACATTTTACTAAATTACTCACGATAAACGTTCACAAAAAGCATAACAATTATTTTAAGAATTATAGATACAGACCTCCTCTATGCACTCGATATGTCCGATTTTAAAATAGCTTTTTGGTGAAAGCACATTTTGCAATATTCTAAGTACATAGCCCAGGCATCACGGGCTCGCTATTTAGACACCCGGCAAGTTTAGCACTCACCATAATCATATTTACTATTATAAAAGTTTGATTACCTTTTGTTGTCTTCGTCAGAATGCACACCCAGGACTGCTACTTCAATAACAAATGTTGGTTTGGTCCAAAATAATCCATCGTTATATCCGAATAGCGGCGTTTTGTTCGTGCGTTCCAGACACTATCCGAAATAGTAAAGAAGTGTCGCGCGCATGGCGCAATTCGTGACAATAAAATTCTAAATATTCCATTACCGTACTTCGAAGCATGTCAACCGCTGTTTAAAATAAATTTTTACGACATTTTTCTCGTAGAAAAGCGATAATATTCCGACAGGGAATCTCCTTTTCGGCAAACAGAGGAAAAAATCCCAAAGGCGGGGGCGGTCGGGTCACGCGCCTAAGCCCAGTGTCCCTTGATCGGCCACTTGAGAAAGGCGATAATGTGTTTCAGCCTGGGGCTGGAATGACGACATTCTGTTTTTTCCCGGGCTCTGAGCGCCTATGGACGACGTGGGAAGTGTCACGTTAGAGCAGAGATTCCTTAGTAAATGATAGAGATGGAAAAGAAGTTCAAGAAATGGTCAGACAGGCCACTTCCTGTAAAGGAATCTCTCAGGTTTTGACCTGCCATTTGAGTTCTGTTATACTCACAGACACCATTCAAACAGTTTTAGAAAATTTAGGGTGTTTTCTATCCATATGTAATAAGTATATGCATATTCTAGTTACTGGGTAGGAGTGGTAACCAGATTAAATCGGGTATGTTTTTTATCCAGCCGTGTCAATACTGCCCCCTATCCTAAACAGGTTAAGACTTGCATCATAATGGTTGTATAAAATGTATTAATAAGGATAAAGCTATTTGTAATACATTGAGATGCTATGTACTGATGTTAATGTGATAGAATTGGATTTCTGTACCAAGCTTCACTCAGCCATCGGCACGCCCCCCAAGGGACACAGACAAGACCAGGCGTCATTTCACAAGCCTGTTCAAGGGTCACTATAAAACCCACCCTGATTTACATTTCTTCAGACCAGGCCTCCACTCCATGGCCAATAGGTTTTACCATCCAATTCCTTTACTGAAAGTGAACCATACCATGTGGTTAACTTTTAGACTATTGATACCGACAGAATAAGAACAAGTCTTTGATATTAATTATTAGTCTGCAGCTAAGTAAATTATATCATCGAACGCGAAGACCAACGAAACATCCATTCTATAACAACATTAATGAATGTCGCTTTGAAAGATCCATTCTAACCGAGAGAGAGAGAGAGACAAAACTCTCCACAGAACGACGCTCGAACAAGGATCCCGACGACGACACATGAGCGTAAATATATATTGATTGCAATTGTTCCCGAATGAGTGAGCCTTCAATTGTCAATTGTTAATATTAATGAACTCTGTGTACATTCTCAGCTGACCGTTTATGACCCATTGTCTAACAGACCAGCCATGCCTGTTAGCCATTAGGGCACATTACTATACCAATCCTTTGTGACGATAATTACTGTTTGTATGTTTTCTGTTAATTACTTAGTGTAGTAAATAAATGATTTTAAGACAATTGATGTATGGATGATTTTAGTAAAGACTGGGTTCGTGCAGATACAACAATTTACGATGTTTGGAATGAGACTGGACTCGAGGTAAAATACACCATTTAAACCAGAAGATAATCGGCCTATACTATAATATTATAGTAGAGGAAAGTTATATTAGGAAAATTATAGCTTTGTAATCTGAATATTCTCCTTGGTGCCTCGATCTCCGAGTTAATTACAATTAAACGATTAATCAGTTTAATCGTGTGATAATAATTACAGGGAGTTAATTGATAAACATGTCTTCAGTTTAATGGTACCCCAATGACACGACAGATTTCTGGCTCCCAGGTGTCTTTTATACAGGTAACGAGCTGAGATTAGGAGCACACTCTTAAAGGGAGTGCTCCTAACCGCAACTTAAAAAAGACACCTGTCCACAGAAGCAATCAATCAATCAGATTCCAAACTCTCCACCATGGCCAAGACCAAAGAGCTCTCCAAGGATGTCAGGGACAAGATTGTAGACCTACACAAGGCTGGAATGGGCTACACGACCATCGCCAAGCAGCTTGGTGAGAAGGTGACAACATTTGGTGCGATTATTCGCAAATGGAAGAAACACAAAAGAACTTTCAATATCCCTCGGCCTGGGGCTCCATGCAAGATCTCACCTCGTGGAGTTGCAATGATCATGAGAACGGTGAGGAATCAGCCCAGAACTCCACGGGAGGATCTTGTCAATGATCTTAAGGCAGCTGGGACCACAGTCACCAAGAAAACAATTGGTAACACACTAGGACGGAAATCCTGCAGCGCCCGCAAGGTCCCCCTGCTCAAGAAAGCACATATACATGCCCGTCTGAAGTTTGCCAATGAACATCTGAATGATTCAGAGGACAACTGGTGAAAATGTTGTGGTCAGATGAGACCAAAATGGAGCTCTTTGACATCAACTCAACTCGCAGTGTTTGGAGGAGGAGGATTGCTGCCTATGACCCCAAGAACACCATCTCCACCGTCAAACATGGAGGTGGAAACATTATGCTTTGGGGGTGTTTTTCTGCTAAGGGGACAGGACAACTTCACTGCATCAAAGGGACAATAGACGGGGCCATGTAACGTCAAATCTTGGGTGAGAACCTCCTTCCCTCAGCCAGGGCATTGAAAATGGGTTGTGGATGGGTATTCCAGCATGACAATGACCCAAAACACACGGCCAAGGCAACAAAGGAGTGGCTCAAGAAGAAGCACATTAAGGTCCTGGAGTGGCCTAGCCAGTCTCCAGACCTTAATCCCATAGAAAATCTGTGGAGGGAGCTGAAGGTTCGAGTTGCCAAACGTCAGCCTCGAAACCTTAATGACTTGGAGAAGATCTGCAAAGAGGAGTGGGACAAAATCCCTCCCGAGATGTGTGCAAACCTGGTGGCCAACTACAAGAAAGGGTTTTGCCACCAAGTAATAAGTCATGTTTTGCAGAGGGGTCAAATACTCATTTCCCTCATTAAAATGCAAATAATTGTATAACATTTTTGACATGCGTTTTTCTTGATTTTTTTGCTGTTATTCTGTCTCTCACTGTTCAAATAAACCTACCATTAAAATTATAGACTGATCATTTCTTTGTCAGTGGGCAAACGTACAAAATCAGCAGGGGATCAAATACTTTTTTCCCCCACTGTACTACCCACCACTGCGACCTGTACGCTCTCGTTGTCTGGCCCTCGCTTCATACTCGTTGCTAAACCCACTGGCTCCAGGTCATCTACAAGACCCTGCTAGGTAAAGTCCCCCCTTATCTCCGCTCACTGGTTACCATAACAGCACCCAACGGTAGCACGCGCTCCAGCAGGTATATCTCCCTGGTCACCCCCAAAGCCAATTCCTCCTTCGGCCGCCTCTTCTTCCAGTTCTCTGCTGCCAATGACTGGAACGAACTACAAAAATCTCTAAAACTCAAAACACTTATCTCCCTCACTAGCTTTAAGCACCAGCTGTCAGAGCAGCTCACAGATTACTGCACCTGTACATAGCCCATCTATAATTTAGCCCAACTACCTCTTCCCCTACTGTATTTATTTATTTAGCTCCTTTGCACCCCATTATTTCTACTTTGCACTTTCTTCCACTGATATCTACCATTCCAGTGTTTTACTTGCTATATTGTATTTACTTTGCCACCATGGCCTTTTTTTGCCTTTACCTCCCTTATTTCACTTCATTTGCTCACATTGTATATAGACTTATTTTCTACTGTATTATTGACTGTATGTTTGTGTAATACTCTTGTTTGAACCAAGTATTGAGTTTATTTGTTATAATTAATTGGTTTTATATTTAAAAGATGATTGAATTGCTCCTAAACTGTAATGTTGTTAATGCATTATGCTTTTTGAAGAAATATTTATTTAATGTATAAGTGAATAGTTTGTTTTACTTTGAAGTTTCCGTTTTGAGCAATAAGGTCGCTTGTTAAGTTGTGGCCAATGGGAGTTGACCTGGTTAACGGGAGGGAAAAAGACGTTGATGAAAGGATGGACGTTTTACCTCAGGACGGTTGGTGAAGAAAAATTATAAAAGAAGACAACAGAACTACAACAAAACCCATAGCTACTAAGACATGAAGGGAAATACATATTTTATTTAATAAAAGAGTTGTTATAATTTTGTTAAAACTTAGTAAAGACTGAAGCTACCGT
>NW_027675339.1:1782500-1982500 GCF_965601325.2 Salmo salar | reverse complement strand
GAATCAGCAGGAGAGGAAGGGGTGATGACTGTTGGCTTGGAGCCAATGACAAGTCCTGGAGTCTGTTCTGCGATGACGACAGATACATTGCCTGGCATAATAATAACTCCACTACCATAGACGTCCCCTCCTCCAGGTCCCACAGAGTAGGAGTGTATCTGGACTGGTCAGCCGGCACTCTGTCCTTCTATAGAGCCTCCTCTGACACACTGACCCACCTGATCACATTCACCTCCACATTCACTGAGCCCCTCTATCCAGGATTTGGGGTTTGGGATGTTGGCTCTTCAGTGTCCCTGAAATAATAACTGGACACACACACACACACACACACACACACACACACACACACACACACACACACACACACACTGGACACACACACACACACACACACACACACACACACACACACACACACACACACACACACACACACACACTGGACAAACACACACACACACACACACACACACACACACACACACACACACACACACACACACACTGGACACACACACACACACACACACACACACACACACACACACACACACACACACACACACACACTGGACAAACACACACACACACACACACACACACACACACACACGGACACACACACAAACACACACACACACACAAACACACACACAAACACACACACACTGGACACACACACAAACACACACACACAAACACACACACACTGGACACACAAACTGGGCACACACACACACACACACTGGACACACACACACACACACACACACACACACTGAACACACACTGAACACACACAAACTGGACACAAAATGGACACACACACTCAACACACACACCGGACACACACACACACACACACACTGGACACAAAATAGACACACACACTCTCAACACACACACTGAACAAACACACACAAACACATTCTGGACACACGCACACTGGACACACAAACACACACACACACACACACACACTGGACAAAAACATACACACACACACACACACACACACACACTGGACACACACACTTACACACACACACACACACTGGACAAACGAAAACACACACACACTCACACACATACACACACACACACTGGACACACACACACACACACACACACACACTGGACACACACACACACACACACACACACACACTGGACACACACACACACACACTGGACACACACACACACACTGGTCAAACAAAAATACACACACACACACACACACACACTGGACACACACACACACACACACTGGACAAACAAAGTGGACAAACACACACACTGGACACACACACACACAAACACTGGATACACACAGACACACACACACTGGACACACACACTAGACAAACACACACACACACACACTGGACTCACACACACACACTGGACACACACACACACTGGACACACACACACACACACTGGACACACACACACACACACTGGACACACACACACACACTGGACACACACACACACACTGGACACACACACACACACTGGACACACACACACACACTGGACACACACACACACACACACTGGACACACACACACTGGACACACACACACACACACACTGGACAAACACACACACACACACACTGGACAAACACACACACACACACACACACTGGACAAACACACACACACACACACACACACTGGACAAACACACACACACACACACACACACACACTGGACAAACACACACACACACACACACACACTGGACAAACACACACACACACACACACACACTGGACAAACACACACACACACACACACTGGACAAACACACACACACACACACACACTGGACAAACACACTGGACAAACACACACACAAACACACACACACACACACACACACACTGGACAAACACACACACAAACTGGACAAACACACACACACACACACACACACACACTGGACAAACACACACACACACTGGACAAACACACACACACACACACACTGGACTCACACACACACACACACTGGACTCACACACACTGGACTCACACACACTGGACACACACACACACACACTGGACACACACACACACACACTGGACACACACACACACACACTGGACACACACACACACACACTGGACACACACACACACACACACTGGACACACACACACAGAGGACAAACACACACACACACACACACACACACAGAGGACAAACACACACACACACACACACAGAGGACAAACACACACACACACACACACAGGACAAACACACACACAGGACAAACACACACACACACACACACACACAGGACAAATACACACACACACACACAGGACAAATACACACACACGACAAATACACACACACACACACACACACACACACACACAGGACAAATATACACACACACACAGGACAAATATACACACACACACACACACACACAACAAATATACACACACACACACACACACACACACACACACACACACAGGACAAATACACACACACACACACACACACACAGGACAAATACACACACACACACACACACAGGACAAATACACACACACACACACACACAGGACAAATACACACACACACACACAGGACAAATACACACACACACACACAGGACAAATATACACACACACACACAGGACAAATACACACAGGACACACACAGGACACACACACACACAGGACACACACACACACACACACAGGACTCACACACACACACACACACACACACACACAGGACACACACACACAGGACTCACACACACACACACACACACACACACTCACACAGGACACACTCACACACTGGAAGCACACACTCACACACACACACACTGGACACACACACGCTGGACTCACACACACACACACACACTGGACTCACACACGCTGGACTCACACACGCTGGACTCACACACACACACACACACTGGACTCACACACACACACACGCTGGACTCATACACTGAAAACGCTCTTACCAGTGTGTGTGTGTGTGTATGTGTGTGTGTGTGTGTGTGTGTGTGTGTGTGTGTGTGTGTGTGTGTGTGTGTGTGTGTGTGTGTGTGTGTGTGTGTGTGTGTGTGTGTTCAGGTGTATCCCTCAATGACTGTCTGTTTTTCTGCTTACCGCTACAGTGTGGAACATGGTGGAGAGAACACAATGAAACCTGGACTTAGAAAATGTGAGTGTTGACTGCTGTGAAGAATATGACTAAGAATAAGTCTTAATTCAAGTTAAGTCAAAGACCACCATCATTACTGACTTGGTCATATTAAATATCATCTGTAGTTCTACAGAAGCAGAAATCAGGGACACCAACGTTTACAAAGAGTTGATGTGTGTGTGTGTGTGTGTGTGTGTGTGTGTGTGTGTGTGTGTGTGTGTGTGTGTGTGTGTGTGTGTGTGTTGGTGTGGTGTAATTATTGTGAATAAGTGTGTTTTATATTACCATACAGTATAACATATGATCATTCAACAAGTCTCAAGTCACCTTAACTTCTCCTTTTGATACCTAGAAACATCTACATTAAATGAATTAGTGAAAAGTGAGTTAACATTCTAATGTGAATGATGATGATTTCTAATATTGTGTCTGGTTTCATCCATCAGATGTCTGTGATCTCACACTGGACCCAAACACAGTAAACAGACTCCTCTCTCTGTCTGAGGAGAACAGAAAGGTGACATGGAGGAGAGAGGAGCAGCCGTATCCTGATCACCCAGAGAGATTTGAGGACTGGGGACAGGTGCTGTGTAGAGAGGGTCTGACTGGGCGCTGTTACTGGGAGGTGGAGTGGAGTGGGAGTGGGGCTGATATAGGAGTGACATATAAAGGAATCAGCAGGAGAGGAAGGGGTGATGACTGTTGGCTTGGAGCCAATGACAAGTCCTGGAGTCTGTTCTGCGATGACGACAGATACATTGCCTGGCATAATAATAACTCCACTACCATAGACGTCCCCTCCTCCAGGTCCCACAGAGTAGGAGTGTATCTGGACTGGTCAGCCGGCACTCTGTCCTTCTATAGAGCCTCCTCTGACACACTGACCCACCTGATCACATTCACCTCCACATTCACTGAGCCCCTCTATCCAGGATTTGGGGTTTGGGATGTTGGCTCTTCAGTGTCCCTGAAATAATAACTGGACACACACACACACACACACACACACACACACACACACACACACACACACACACACACACACTGGACACACACACACACACACACACACACACACACACACACACACACACACACACACACACACACACACACTGGACAAACACACACACACACACACACACACACACACACACACACACACACACACACACACACACTGGACACACACACACACACACACACACACACACACACACACACACACACACACACACACACACACTGGACAAACACACACACACACACACACACACACACACACACACGGACACACACACAAACACACACACACACACAAACACACACACAAACACACACACACTGGACACACACACAAACACACACACACAAACACACACACACTGGACACACAAACTGGGCACACACACACACACACACTGGACACACACACACACACACACACACACACACTGAACACACACTGAACACACACAAACTGGACACAAAATGGACACACACACTCAACACACACACCGGACACACACACACACACACACACTGGACACAAAATAGACACACACACTCTCAACACACACACTGAACAAACACACACAAACACATTCTGGACACACGCACACTGGACACACAAACACACACACACACACACACACACTGGACAAAAACATACACACACACACACACACACACACACACTGGACACACACACTTACACACACACACACACACTGGACAAACGAAAACACACACACACTCACACACATACACACACACACACTGGACACACACACACACACACACACACACACTGGACACACACACACACACACACACACACACACTGGACACACACACACACACACTGGACACACACACACACACTGGTCAAACAAAAATACACACACACACACACACACACACTGGACACACACACACACACACACTGGACAAACAAAGTGGACAAACACACACACTGGACACACACACACACAAACACTGGATACACACAGACACACACACACTGGACACACACACTAGACAAACACACACACACACACACTGGACTCACACACACACACTGGACACACACACACACTGGACACACACACACACACACTGGACACACACACACACACACTGGACACACACACACACACTGGACACACACACACACACTGGACACACACACACACACTGGACACACACACACACACTGGACACACACACACACACACACTGGACACACACACACTGGACACACACACACACACACACTGGACAAACACACACACACACACACTGGACAAACACACACACACACACACACACTGGACAAACACACACACACACACACACACACTGGACAAACACACACACACACACACACACACACTGGACAAACACACACACACACACACACACACTGGACAAACACACACACACACACACACACACTGGACAAACACACACACACACACACACTGGACAAACACACACACACACACACACACTGGACAAACACACTGGACAAACACACACACAAACACACACACACACACACACACACACTGGACAAACACACACACAAACTGGACAAACACACACACACACACACACACACACACTGGACAAACACACACACACACTGGACAAACACACACACACACACACACTGGACTCACACACACACACACACTGGACTCACACACACTGGACTCACACACACTGGACACACACACACACACACTGGACACACACACACACACACTGGACACACACACACACACACTGGACACACACACACACACACTGGACACACACACACACACACACTGGACACACACACACAAACACTGGACAAACACACACACACACACACACTGGACAAACACACACACACACACACACTGGACAAACACACACACACACACACACTGGACAAACACACACACACACACTGGACAAACACACACACACACACACACACTGGACAAAAACAAACACACACACACACACACACACACTGGACAAACACACACACACACACACACACACACACACACTGGACAAACACACACACACACACACACACACTAGACAAACAAACACACACACACTGGACTCACACACACACACACACACACACACTGGACACACACACACACACACACACACTGGACTCACACACACTGGACACACACACACACACACACACACACACACACACACACACACACACACACACACACAAACAGGACACATACACACACACAGGACACACTCTCACACACACACATGCGCATCTTCCTATAATTGTGAGGACCTTGACCCATGACCTCTTACAATAACACCGTTAGTCTTTCCACAAGACTCCCATGACGTTATAGTGTGACGTTATGAGTCGACGTTAAAGTAACATTCTCACAACATACTGCACTTGTTTTATCCTGTTTTAGATGTATCCTCTGTTTAAACATTTAAACTCTTACAATAACACCGTTAAAATACCAATGTGATCATTTCTTGTCTTTTTATGTTGGAAAAACAAATTGTACAATTATATGTGGACATACGCTCCATAGTTGTACAAGTATACATGGATATATTGTACTTTTCATAATAAAACATACTTGAAACAAGAAAAAGCATGTTAATTGTGAAAACAATTTCGTTATTGATTTTTACATTGCTTCTCCCTGTCTCATGTTGACGTTTGTCATGAATCTTGACCTGGAGGCAGAACTGTGCGATTTCCTCTAGATATGTCAGCTGCAAAGTCAGAATTGGCTGTGGAAAATAATGTTGTTTTATGGTCTTAACCTCTTGGGGCTAGGTGGGACGCTAGCGTGCCACCTGTGGTGCACTCCATCAACAGCAGGTGCATTTCAAGAGCGGCAAATTTGAATCCAAATAAATGTCAAAATTCAAATTTTTCAAAAATACAACTATGTTACACCATTTGAAAGATAAACATCTCCTTAATCTAACCACGTTTTACGATTTCAAAAAGGTTTTACGGCGAAAGCATAAATTTAGAGTATGTTAGGACAGTACATTTACAAGAGTTGTGTGTAATGTTTTGTCAAGTCAAAGACAGGGTCACCAAAACCATAAAACCAGCTAAAATGATACACTAACCTTTTACAATCTCCATCAGATGACACTCCTAGGACATTATGTTAGACAATGCATGCATTTTTAGTTCTATCAAGTTCATATTTATATACAAAAACAGCGTTTTACTATGGCATTGATGTTGAGGAAATCGTTTCCCTCCAATAACCGGCAGTCAAGTCAGCGTCAGAAATTAAATAATTAAAATTAGAAAACATTGTTAAAATATTATATTGTCATTTAAAGAATTATAGATTTACATCTTTTGAACGCAATCAACTTGCCAGATTTAAAAATAACCTTACTGGGAAATCACACTTTGCAATAATCTGAGCACTGTGCCCAGAAAAATACGCGTTGCGATACAGACTAGACGTCATGTTGGGGAGATCTAAAATCGAAAATACTATGTAAATAATCCATTACCTTTGATTCTCTTCATCAGATGTCACTTCCAGGTATCACAGGTCCATAACGAATGTAGTTTTGTTCAAAAAAGCTCATCATTTATGTCCAAAAATCTCCGTCTCGTTAGCACATGATGTAAGCCAGCCGGACTTCTCGTCATGAACGAGGGGAAAAAATATATTTCCGTTCGTTCAAACATGTCAAACGTTGTATAGCATAAATCATTAGGGCCTTTTTTAACCAGAACATGAATAATATTCAAGGTGGACGAATGCATAGCCTTTTATAACGTATTGGAACGAGGGTACCCAACATGAAGTAGCGCGCCAGGTGTCTAATGGGACATCACCGTTCCATGGCTCTTGTTCGGTCAGATCTCCCTCCAGAAGACTCAAAACACTTTGTAAAGGCTGGTGACATCTAGTGGAAGCAATAGGAAGTGCCAAAATATTCCTAAACCCCTGTGTCTTTCAATGGGATAGCTTTAAAGTCAATACAACACATCAGGTATCCACTTCCTGTCAGAAAATGTCTCAGGGTTTTGCCTGCCAAATGAGTTCTGTTATACTCACAGACACCATTCAAACAGTTTTGGAAACTTTAGAGTGTTTTCTATCCATATATAATAAGTATATGCATATTCTAGTTACTGGGTAGGATTAGTAACCAGATTAAATCGGGTACATTTTTTTTATCCAGACGTGCAAATGCTGCCCCCTAGACCCAACAGGTTAATTTAAGGGAAGGATTAGCAGTGTGGTTAGGGTTGAGGTAAGGATTAAAATCTGATTGTATTACTTTGTGCCTGTGCCAGCTAGTGAATACTTTGCTGAACTGCCTAGAGGGCAAGATTCATACCAATAAATGCCAACCTGCCTCCAGGGCAAGATTCATGACAATAAATGCCAACCTGCCTCCAGAACAAGATTCATGACAATAAATGCCAACCTGCCTCCAGAACAAGATTCATAACAATAAATGCCAACCTGCCTCCAGGGCAAGATTCATGACAATAAATACCAACCTGCCTCCAGGGCAAGATTCATGACAATAAATGCCAACCTGCCTCCCAGTCATCCCCTCCTTATCTTTACAAGGCTGCAGAACCTGCAAGCTAGTGATGTGGGGGTTCTCTCATAACCCTCAGTCCCCAGGTGGGTAGATGGCAGGTTGAATAAAGAGAAGCTAGTGATGTGGGGGTTCTCTCATAACCCTCAGTCCCCAGGTGGGTAGATGGCAGGTTGAATAAAGAGAAGCTAGTGATGTGGGGGTTCTCTCATAACCCTCAGTCCCCAGGTGGGTAGATGGCAGGTTGAATAAAGAGAAGCTAGTGATGTGGGGGTTCTCTCATAACCCTCAGTCCCCAGGTGGGTAGATGGCAGGTTGAATAAAGAGAAGCTAGTGATGTGGGGGTTCTCTCATAACCCTCAGTCCCCAGGTGGGTAGATGGCAGGTTGAATAAATAGAAAACAATAGGCTATATAAATCAATCCATAAATGTATAGTTATTATGTAATTTACACAAAACATTAAGGACACCTTTCTTTCCATGACAAACTGACCAGGCGTAACTCAGTATTAGGAAGGTATCCTTAATATTTTGTCCACTCAGTGGCTCTGACCCTTTACGTAACAGTCAATCCTCTTTACCAGGAAACCTTCCTTAAATTTCCCCAAATGTTTCCACACTGCTGCTCTCTCACAGCTGCTCCAGGGCCTCTTGGGTTGAGGAGTCATTCTCTTCTAACCTGATCACAGCTGCTCCAGGGCCTCTTGGGTTGAGGAGTCATTCTCTTCTAACCTGATCACAGCTGCTCCAGGGCCTCTTGGGTTGAGGAGTCATTCTCTTCTAACCTGATCACAAACAAAGACAAGATTCAAACAAATAAACATGATGGTCCAACATAATGGGGGGGGGGGGGGGTATAGGGAAGGTAGGGGACAGGAGGGGGGTATAGGGAAGGTAGGGGAGAGGAGGGGGTATAGGGAAGGTAGGGGAGAGGAGGGGGTTATAGGGAAGGTAGGGGAGAGGAGGGGGTATAGGGAAGGTAGGGGAGAGGAGGGGGGTATAGGGAAGGTAGGGGAGAGGAGGGGGTATAGGGAAGGTAGAGGAGAGGAGGGGGTATAGGGAAGGTAGGGGACAGGAGGGGGTATAGGGAAGGTAGGGGAGAGGAGGGGGGTATAGGGAAGGTAGGGGAGAGGAGGGGGGGTATAGGGAAGGTAGGGGAGAGGAGGGGGTATAGGGAAGGTAGGGGAGAGGAGGGGGTATAGGGAAGGTAGGGGAGAGGAGGGGAGGTATAGGGAAGGTAGGGGAGAGGAGGAGGGTATAGGGAAGGTAGGGGAGAGGAGGGGGTATAGGGAAGGTAGGGGAGAGGAGGGGGGGTATAGGGAAGGTAGGGGAGAGGAGGGGGTATAGGGAAGGTAGGGGGGAGGAGGATTAGGGTATAGGGAAGGTAGGGGAGAGGAGGGGTATAGGGAAGGTAGGGGAGAGGAGGGGTTATAGGGAAGGTAGGGGAGAGGAGGGGGTATAGGGAAGGTAGGGGAGAGGAGGGGGTATAGGGAAGATAGGGGAGAGGAGGGGGTATAGGGAAGGTAGGGGAGAGGAGGGGTTATAGGGAAGGTAGGGGAGAGGAGGGGGGTATAGGGAAGGTAGGGGAGAGGAGGGGTTATAGGGGAGAGGAGGGGGTATAAGGGAGAGGAGGGTGTATAGGGAAGGTAGGGGAGAGGAGGGGGTATAGGGAAGGTAGGGGAGAGGAGGGGGTATAAGGGAGAGGAGGGGGTATAGGGAAGGTAGGGGAGAGGAGGGGGTATAGGGAAGGTAGGGGAGAGGAGGGGGGGTATAGGGAAGGTAGGGGAGAGGAGGGGGTATAGGGAAGGTAGGGGAGAGGAGGGGGGGTATAGGGAAGGTAGGGGAGAGGAGGGGGTATAGGGAAGGTAGAGGAGAGGAGGGGGGTATAGGGAAGGTAGGGGAGAGGAGGGGGTATAGGGAAGGTAGGGGAGAGGAGGGGGTATAGGGAAGGTAGAGGAGAGGAGGGGGTATAGGGAATGTAGGGGAGAGGAGGGGGTATAGGGAATGTAGGGGAGAGGAGGGGGTATAGGGAAGGTAGGGGAGAGGAGGGGGGTGTAGGGAAGGTAGGGGAGAGGAGGGGGTTATAGGGAAGGTAGGGGAGAGGATATAGGGAAAGTAGGGGAGAGGAGGGGGGTATAGGGAAGGTAGGGGAGAGGAGGGGGGTATAGGGAAGGTAGGGGAGAGGAGGGGGGTATAGGGAAGGTAGGGGAGGGGGTATAGGGAAGGTAGGGGAGAGGAGGGGGTATAGGGAAGGTAGGGGAGAGGAGGGGGTATAGGGAAGGTAGGGGAGAGGGGGGGGTATAGGGAAGGTAGGGGAGAGGAGGGGGGTATAGGGAAGGTAGGGGAGAGGAGGGGGGTATAGGGAAGGTAGGGGAGAGGAGGGGGGTATAGGGAAGGTAGGGGAGAGGAGGGGGTATAGGGAAGGTAGGGGAGAGGAGGGGGTATAGGAAGGTAGAGGAGAGGGGGGGGGTATAGGGAAGGTAGGGGAGAGGAGGGGGTATAGGGAAGGTAGGGGAGAGGAGGGGGGTATAGGGAAGGTAGGGGAGAGGAGGGGGTATAGGGAAGGTAGGGGAGAGGAGGGGGGTATAGGGAAGGTAGGGGACAGGGGGGTATAGGGAAGGTAGGGGAGAGGAGGGGGTATAGGGAAGGTAGGGGAGAGGAGGGGGGACTTCCTCCATGTCCTCCAGACTTCGTGTCAGGTAAGCAGCCTCCAAGTCTACCCTCACCAACTGACCAGACTGAGTGAGTTCTGAACATCCCTCTCTGTCCTCTGATGCTGCGTCCAAGTCTTCTTGGGTCTTTCTGGTGTCTCTGTCTTGACTCTTTAGTGAGTTTTTTCAGTTCTTTCCCAGGCTGCCTGAAAAACACAAAAAGATGGCAACTACATAAGAGTTATAAACTATCAAAATAAAGAGAATCCCACACTCCATATATAAACTCCCAGTAATTGATTGGATATTTACCAACGTTTCAGCATCACTGTGCCGTCTTCAGGGTGATGTCATCAATACTTGAACCAGGTTATGTTGACAAACAGTGCAATTAGTGCAACCAATGACAATAGAGAGGGGTGTGTCATAATGATTAAGTTAATTACAATGAATTAATGAAACTGTTAAAAAAACAATAGTTTATGGCATATTAAATATTAAACAATAGTAGGGTATATTATATATATCCGGCTCTCCATGTAATCTGATTCATTATGATCTAGGATCAGGTCCCCCCTCTCCATGTAATCTGATTCATTATGATCTAGGATCAGGTCCCTCCTCTCCATGTAATCTGATTCATTATGATCTAGGATCAGGTCCCCCCCTCTCCATGTAATCTGACTCATTATAATCTAGGATCAGGTCCCCCCCTTTCCATGTAATCTGATTCATTATGATCTAGGATCAGGTCCCCCCTCTCCATGTAATCTGACTCATTATAATCTAGGATCAGGTCCCCCCCTCTCCATGTAATCTGATTATTTATGATCTAGGATCAGGTCCCCCCTCTCCATGTAATCTGACTCATTATGATCTAGGATCAGGTCCCTCCTCTCCATGTAATCTGACTCATTATAATCTAGGATCAGGTCCCCCCTCTCCATGTAATCTGATTCATTATGATCTAGGATCAGGTCCCCCCTCTCCATGTAATCTGATTCATTATGATCTAGGATCAGGTCCCCCCCTCTCCATGTAATCTGATTCATTATGATATAGGATCAGGTCCCCCCTCTCCATGTAATCTGATTCATTATGATCTAGGATCAGGTCCCCCCTCTCCATGTAATCTGACTCATTATGATATAGGATATTTTTATTTTTATTATTTCAACTTTATTTAACAAGGTTGCTAGTTGAGAAGTTCTCATTTACAACTGCGACCTGGCCAAGAATAAAGCAAAGCAGTGTGACAGAAACAACAACACAGAGTTACATAGAATAAACAAGTGTACAGTCAACACAAAATTTAAAAAAAGTCTATATACAGGTTGTGCAAATGGCGTGAGGACTTATGGCAATAAATAGGCCATAGTAGCAAAGTAATCACAATTTAGCAGATTAACACTGGAGTGATAGATGAGCAGATGATGATGTGCAAGTAGTGATACTGGTGTGCAAAAGAGCAGCAAAGTAAATAAAAACAATGATGAGGTAGGTAGATTGGTTGGGCTATTTACAGATGGACTATGTACAGCTGCAGCGATCGGTTAGCTGCTCAGATAGCTGATGTTTAAAGTTAGTGAGGGAGCAATAAGTCTCCGGCTTCAGCGATTTTTGCAATTCATTCCAGTCATTGGCAGCAGAGAACTGGAAGGAGAGGCGGCCAAAGGAGGTGTTGGCTTTGGGGATGACCAGTGAGATGTACCTGCTGGAGCGCTTGCTACGAGTGTGTGTTGTTATCGTGACCAGTGAGCTGAGATAAGGCAGAGCTTTACCTAGCATAGACTTGTAGATGACCTGGAGCCAGTGGGTCTGGCGACGAATATGTAGCGAGGTCCAGCCGACTAAAATGACCTGGGTTGCAATCATGAAAAAAAACTACCCGGCCTTCATTGTTTGACATTGAGAACATTGGGAGAGATGAGAGCTGACGTTTTAGTAAATGTGCAGATTACGTATCTCAGTCACAGACAAGAAGCTCAATTAAGACATTATCTTCACCACTGGGACTGGGGACAACAGGACCACAGGCCAAATAATACAGCTCAACACTTCCACACTACCACAGTGAGTAGAATCAGGCTTCTGAAAACAGAAAACTTGCAGAATTATTAATGATGAATTGTATTACACGTTATTAGACATGTCTGTTGTTGAGGAGGATGGGAGACCCACAGTATAGGAGCAGAACGCACAGAGATGTCAAAAATGTGTTTCAAAAATCGTCAAAGAGTAATTATTTTAACCTAAAGCATTTAATAAAGACACTTATAGTACAATATTATGGGGAATAGGAATGAGAGGGCTACCTACACCATTTTGGGAAGGGATCACAGCAGTGATTGAATGAGGGTATGAGGCATGAGTTGAGGTGTTCAGAGGCTTGACCAGTGCAGGGCAGGGTTTGACTGGGAAGACAACACAAAAACACTACACAGTGAGACAAAAGAGCTAAGAATGAGTTAGTCCAAGCAAGGAGTCAAATCATAGATGTGTAATAATGTGATTGTGTTTGTGATTGACTCTACATAAAGTAATGAGAGAAAATTAACAGGGGTTCCCTCACCGTGCTTGGAGAGGAAACATTCAATGTGCCAGTGGTTGAGTGGGCCACATGAGACGTGGCTTCCAGTTCATGTGAGGAGTTAGTTGACAATGGAAGTAGAGTGGTCATCGCTTGTTAAACCATGGAACAGGAGGGGACTTAGCTGGAAATACAAATAGCAGATACGTTCCCTTGAAGGTGAGCCATCGTAGGTTTGAACAACAAGTTTGTCCATGAAATTAAACACGGAATTCACATCTCGCCCACTTGGCAAATCAAAGTAGCCCAAGAAACTTTTTCTGAATAAAGCCCTGATCATCCACATACAGTACCACATACAGTTTTAACAATTTTGGAAACGTCAGAGTGTTTTCTTTCCAAATCTACCAATTATATGCATAGCTTCTGGGCCTGAGTAACAGGCATTTTACTTTGGGCTCGCCAGACTCTCCGAACTTCCGAAAACTGCCCCCTAGCCCTAAGACGTTTTAACGGTCCTCACACTGTTCATGCTCTCATTACATAGACGCGTACTGCTCACCTGTTCATCTCGTAATGAATAATGTGGAAATTGAGCAAGTTGAGGTGACTAAACTGCTTGGAGTAACCCTGGATTGTAAACTGCCATGGTCAAAACATATTGATACGACAGTAGCTAAGAATGGGAGAAGTCTGTCCATAATAAAGCCCTGCTCTACCTTCTTAACCTCTTGGGGCTAGGTGGGACGCTAGCGTGCCACCCGTGGTGCACTCCATCAACAGCAGGTGCATTTCAAGAGCGGCAAATTTGAATCCAAATAAATGTCAAAATTCACATTTTTCAAAAATACAACTATGTTACACCATTTGAAAGATAAACATCTCCTTAATCTAACCACGTTTTACGATTTCAAAAAGGTTTTACGGCGAAAGCATAAATTTAGAGTATGTTAGGACAGTACATTTACAAGAGTTGTGTGTAATGTTTTGTCAAGTCAAAGACAGGGTCACCAAAACCATAAAACCAGCTAAAATGATGCACTAACCTTTTACAATCTCCATCAGATGACACTCCTAGGACATTATGTTAGACAATGCATGCATTTTTAGTTCTATCAAGTTGATATTTATATCCAAAAACAGCGTTTTACTATGGCATTGATGTTGAGGAAATCGTTTCCCTCCAATAACCGGCAGTCAAGTCAGCGTCAGAAATTAAATAATTAAAATTAGAAAACATTGGTAAAATATTATATTGTCATTTAAAGAATTATAGATTTACATCTCTTGAACGCAATCAACTTGCCAGATTTAAAAATAACCTTACTGGGAAATCACACTTTGCAATAATCTGAGCACTGCGCCCAGAAAAATACGCGTTGCGATACAGACTAGACGTCATGTTGGGGAGATCTAAAATCGAAAATACTATGTAAATAATCCATTACCTTTGATTCTCTTCATCAGATGTCACTTCCAGGTATCACAGGTCCATAACGAATGTAGTTTTGTTCAAAAAAGCTCATCATTTATGTCCAAAAATCTCCGTCTCGTTAGCACATGATGTAAGCCAGCCGGACTTCTCGTCATGAACGAGGGGAAAAAATATATTTCCGTTCGTTCAAACATGTCAAACGTTGTATAGCATAAATAATTAGGGCCTTTTTTAACCAGAACATGAATAATATTCAAGGTGGACGAATGCATACTCTTTTATAACGTATTGGAACGAGGGTACCCAACATCAACTCGCGCGCAAGGTGTCTAATGGGCCATCATCGTTCCATGGCTCTTGTTCGGTCAGATCTCCCTCCAGAAGACTCAAAACACTTTGTAAAGGCTGGTGACATCTAGTGGAAGCAATAGGAAGTGCCAAAATATTGCTAAACCCCTGTGTTTTTCAATGGGATAGGTTTAAAGTCAATACAACACATCAGGTATCCACTTCCTGTCAGAAAATGTCTCAGGGTTTTGCCTGCCAAATGAGTTCTGTTATACTCACAGACACCATTCAAACAGTTTTAGAAACTTTAGAGTGTTTTCTATCCATATATAATAAGTATATGCATATTCTAGTTACTGGGTAGGATTAGTAACCAGATTAAATCGGGTACATTTTTTTTATCCAGACGTGCAAATGCTGCCCCCTAGACCCAACAGGTTAACCTCTTGGGGCTAGGTGGGACGCTAGCGTGCCACCTGTGGTGCACTCCATCAACAGCAGGTGCATTTCAAGAGCGGCAAATTTGAATCCAAATAAATGTCAAAATTCAAATTTTTCAAAAATACAACTATGTTACACCATTTGAAAGATAAACATCTCCTTAATCTAACCACGTTTTACGATTTCAAAAAGGTTTTACGGCGAAAGCATAAATTTAGAGTATGTTAGGACAGTACATTTACAAGAGTTGTGTGTAATGTTTTGTCAAGTCAAAGACAGGGTCACCAAAACCATAAAACCAGCTAAAATGATACACTAACCTTTTACAATCTCCATCAGATGACACTCCTAGGACATTATGTTAGACAATGCATGCATTTTTAGTTCTATCAAGTTCATATTTATATACAAAAACAGCGTTTTACTATGGCATTGATGTTGAGGAAATCGTTTCCCTCCAATAACCGGCAGTCAAGTCAGCGTCACAAATTAAATAATTAAAATTAGAAAACATTGGTAAAATATTATATTGTCATTTAAAGAATTATAGATTTACATCTTTTGAACGCAATCAACTTGCCAGATTTAAAAATAACCTTACTGGGAAATCACACTTTGCAATAATCTGAGCACTGTGCCCAGAAAAATACGCGTTGCGATACAGACTAGACGTCATGTTGGGGAGATCTAAAATCGAAAATACTATGTAAATAATCCATTACCTTTGATTCTCTTCATCAGATGTCACTTCCAGGTATCACAGGTCCATAACGAATGTAGTTTTGTTCAAAAAAGCTCATCATTTATGTCCAAAAATCTCCGTCTCGTTAGCACATGATGTAAGCCAGCCGGACTTCTCGTCATGAACGAGGGGAAAAAATATATTTCCGTTCGTTCAAACATGTCAAACGTTGTATAGCATAAATCATTAGGGCCTTTTTTAACCAGAACATGAATAATATTCAAGGTGGACGAATGCATAGCCTTTTATAACGTATTGGAACGAGGGTACCCAACATGAAGTAGCGCGCCAGGTGTCTAATGGGACATCACCGTTCCATGGCTCTTGTTCGGTCAGATCTCCCTCCAGAAGACTCAAAACACTTTGTAAAGGCTGGTGACATCTAGTGGAAGCAATAGGAAGTGCCAAAATATTCCTAAACCCCTGTGTTTTTCAATGGGATAGGTTTAAAATCAATACAACACATCAGGTATCCACTTCCTGTCAGAAAATGTCTCAGGGTTTTGCCTGCCAAATGAGTTCTGTTATACTCACAGACACCATTCAAACAGTTTTGGAAACTTTAGAGTGTTTTCTATCCATATATAATAAGTATATGCATATTCTAGTTACTGGGTAGGATTAGTAACCAGATTAAATCGGGTACATTTTTTTTATCCAGACGTGCAAATGCTGCCCCCTAGACCCAACAGGTTAAGATCTTTCGTCTGAACTATCCTCACCGGTCCTTGGCTCTGGATGACTACACGGGTAATGTCAGTTTTATCAGGGGTACTACTGGTATTCTGGCTGGCGGTAGAACTATCTCCTGTCCTAACCTCTACTACTCGGAATGGTACCGCAGTGTCGACAATGGTCTGGTCAAGGCCAACATACCATAACCCTAAATCCTCTTTCTTTATGCTTTTAATGGTCATTCCTATCTTCAAGCAATACTTCCCTTGCTCTGGATTGCAGTCAAAAACCCTGGCCTTCACTATATTCCATCTGTTTCTATATTGGGTGTGTGGATTGACATAGCCTTCTCTCTCTGTGTGAGCTATGATTCCATGAGTTACACCGGGATCTACACAGATATCTTCCCCATGAAGTCCGAGTCCTAGACTGCCAGGAGGTTAGGGACCCCATTTGGTCTGCATAGAACTCTATTGAGACATCCTTCCCTAACTCTAATCTCACTTCCTTTTTATCCAGATCGAGTGACCTTTTGTACCTAGGCCATAAAAACTCCTCATCTTCTACACTATGGGTCAAGTTACAACTTTCTGACTTCTCGAGTGGTTCATGGTGTATTAGGAATATGGCTCCCACAATCAGACAGCTCAGACTGACCAGTACCCCTGTAAAGCCCCACCCCCTCCCGGAGAATATATCACCGGCTAGAGGCCAACCCACACTTTCACTTCTATGAACGCACACAGTGAGGATCGGGCGGGTTTGGGAATCTTCATTAGAGAGGTAACCCCCGAACCTTATTGGTATTCGGTTCTTCTCCTAACTCTGTGATTGTTCGACAGTGTCAGTGTGTCTTACCCTCCCGCAATGTGTGATATGAACCCAGGTAGCTCTTTCAGCTATTCTCACCACAAAGGCTATTACCAGGAACACTTGGTATGGGCCCTCCCACCGTGGCTGCTTCCAGTTCTTTTCTCCTCAGGGACTGGATCCACACCCAGTCTCCTGGTTGGATTGAGTGAATCATCTTCTCCTGTAATTCACCTGTTGGACACAAAGTCTCGGACATACGGGTTTGGTTAACCATGTGTTCTGTTAGTGTATCTTCAACTTCTATGTCTACCTGTTCTGGCCTCCCTAACTCTGGCATTCTATATGGTTTACCTGATCAGCTAAAATGTAATCCATTATTTAAGAGAGAGATCCTACATTTTACATTTACATTTTTAGTCATTTAGCAGACGCTCTTATCCAGAGCGACTTACAGTAGTGAATGCATACATTTCATACAATTTCATACATTTTTTTCTGTGCTGGCCCCCCGTAGTAAACCAACTACCCTAATCGTGTCCACCCAGTAAGTTGTGACCACTTCTTCCCATTTAATATGCTTATCTATTATAAAAAATGTTTTTTTAAAGTAGTTCGTTATCCAATAGGCCACAAAGTGTTTCCGAACCTGCTCTACTATCCCCCTGTTGACACATGGCTCTGCCCATGTGTCAATCTTGCCGCATCTCTAAACAATGACTTAGGTAGTATTGGTAACTTCTCATGATACCAAATACCGTCCTTATATAAATTGCTCCTAACTTCTCCCATTTCGAAATCCCTTTCACTGGTGCTCTACACTGACAATTTTAATACAGCGTTGTCTATGTTTACATCCAATTTTAAGAACTGCTGTGTCGACGGCTGCGGTTTATCCTCTCTAGGGTAGGTGGGACGAAATCGTCCCACCTACGTAACAGCCAGTGGAATCCTGTGGCGCGTTATTCAAATACCTTAGAAATGCTATTACTTCAATTTCTCAAACATATGACTATTTTACACCATTCTAAAGACAAGACTCTCGTTAATCTAACCACACTGTCCGATTTCAAAAAGGCTTTACAACGAAAGCAAAACATTAGATTATGTCAGCAGAGTACCCAGCCAGAAATAATCAGACACCCATTTTTCAAGCTAGCATATAATGTCACATATACCCAGAAGACAGCTAAATGCAGCACTAAGCTTTGATGATCTTCATCAGATGACAACCCTAGGACATTATGTTATTCAATACATGCATGTTTTGTTCAATCAAGTTCATATTTATATCAAAAACCAGCTTTTTACATTAGCATGTGACGTTCAGAACTAGCATATGCATATTCTAGTTACTGGGTAGGAGTGGTAACCAGATTAAATCGGGTATGTTTTTTATCCAGCCGTGTCAATACTGCCCCCTAGCCCTAACAGGTTAAGAAGACGGAGATTGATGCATCGGCGTGATGATTGTCCTCTTTGTACAGATGAAGAGTGTACTTCTGTAGAACTGTTTTCATTGTTTAATGATTCCCTGTTTTGCACCATGTGAAGGTAAAACACTCAGTGGCTCAACAGAAGCCATTTACACAGATAATGTACTAGTGTAAGAAAAATCCCCCCCAATGCTTTAACCTGTTGGGGCTAGGGGGCAGTATTTTCACTGCTGGATAAAAAAATGTACCCGATTTAATCTGGTTACTAATCCTACCCAGCAACTAGAATATGCATATACTTATTATATATGGATAGAAAACACCCTAAAGTTTCTAAAACTGTTTGAATGGTGTCTGTGAGTATAACAGAACTCATTTGGCAGGCAAAACCCTGAGACATTTTCTGACAGGAAGTGGATACCTGATGTGTTGAATTACCTTTAACCTGTTAAGGCTAGGGGGCAGTATTTGCACGGCTGGATAAAAAAAAATGTACCCGATTTAATCTGGTTACTAATCCTACCCAGTAACTAGAATATGCATATACTTATTATATATGGATAGAAAACACTCTAAAGTTTCTAAAACTGTTTGAATGGTGTCTGTGAGTATAACAGAACTCATTTGGCAGGCAAAACCCTGAGACATTTTCTGACAGGAAGTGGATACCTGATGTGTTGTATTACCTTTAAACCTATCCCATTGAAAAACACAGGGGCTGAGGAATATTTTGGCACTTCCTATTGCTTCCACTAGATGTCACCAGCCTTTACAAAGTGTTTTGAGTCTTCTGGAGGGAGATCTGACCGAACAAGAGCCATGGAACGATGATGGCCCATTAGACACCTGGCGCGCGAGTTCATGTTGGGTACCCTCGTTCCAATACGTTATAAAAGAGTATGCATTCGTCCACCTTGAATATTATTCATGTTCTGGTTAAAAAAGGCCCTAATTATTTATGCTATACAACGTTTGACATGTTTGAACGAACGGAAATATATTTTTTCCCCTCGTTCATGACGAGAAGTCCGGCTGGCTTACATCATGTGCTAACGAGACGGAGATTTTTGGACATAAATGATGAGCTTTTTTGAACAAAACTACATTCGTTATGGACCTGTGATACCTGGAAGTGACATCTGATGAAGAGAATCAAAGGTAATGGATTATTTACATAGTATTTTCGATTTTAGATCTCCCCAACATGACGTCTAGTCTGTATCGCAACGCGTATTTTTCTGGGCGCAGTGCTCAGATTATTGCAAAGTGTGATTTCCCAGTAAGGTTATTTTTAAATCTGGCAAGTTGATTGCGTTCAAGAGATGTAAATCTATAATTCTTTAAATGACAATATAATATTTTACCAATGTTTTCTAATTTTAATTATTTAATTTGTGGTGCTGACTTGACTGCCGGTTATTGGAAGGAAACGATTTCCTGAACATCAACGCCATAGTAAACCGCTGTTTTTGGATATAAATATGAACTTGATAGAACTAAAAATGCATGTATTGTCTAACATAATGTCCTAGGAGTGTCATCTGATGGAGATTGTCAAAGGTTAGTGCATCATTTTAGCTGGTTTTATGGTTTTGGTGACGCCTGTCTTTGAATTGACAAAACATTACACACAGCTATTGTCAATGTACTCTCCTAACATAATCTAACTTTATGCTTTCGCCGTAAAACCTTTTTGAAATCGGACAACGTGGTTAGATTAAGGAGATGTTTATCTTTCAAAGGGTGTAAGATAGTTGTATGTTTGAAAAATTTGAATTTTGACATTTATTTGGTTTCAAATTTGCCGCTCTTGAAATGCACCTGCTGTTGATGGAGTGCACCACGGGGGGGACGCTAGCGTCCCACCTAGCCCATAGAGGTTAAACAACGGGGCAGCTATTATTAGCTGGACTCCCGTCCTGAGCCATTGGCTTGAGCTGGAGCGGCTGTTATTTAAGTCCCACCGTGGGACTATGCTGGTGTTGTATACTTCAGTTGTATTGTTGTCACTTGTCCAAGGGCCCAGACAACAGCTAACAATGAAAAGACTGACCACGAAAGCAAAAGAAATGATGCATAGAGTCCGGTCCTGGTCTTTCTATGGCCACTGGGGTCACATATGACGATTCATCGGCTGGTGCATCTTCGTCTGGGTTGTGGGGCACTTTCCTGCAGTGGCTTGCGTGAACCCACGTCAACCGCTCTGCAACCATCAGGAGCACCTGGAATGGACCAGTCCAGCGCTGTTGGTGCCAAGTCTTTCTGCGGAGGTCTTTGTTGATCACTCAATCTCCTGGCTGCAATTTTTGGAGCTGTCCTCCTTTTGGTTCAGGCAAAGCCACTTTTATCCTGGGGAAAATAGACTTCAGAACATTGTTGAGTGCAGCACAGTAGCTTACCATTTGATCCTCGCAACCCGTCAGTGTCAAACTGTTCTGTGGGAACGGGGTGTTTAGGATTCCCATGGGTCTTTCTGTGAGTATTTCATGAGGTGCTAAACCAGGGGGTACGATGCGCACGTCCATGCATGTACATCCGAGCCAGAGGCATTACTGTTACCTATGACAATCCGGTCTCAACCTTCCTCTGCCTACATTGTTAGTCATACAAACCACAACTCCTCCCCTTTTACACAATGGTCTTGGCCATTCTCATTCCCCCAGGCCATTGGCAGATCAGAAACATCCTGTAGAGAAAACAGGTTTTAAACATAGATGGGTATTGCAACAAAATAGCCTCCAACAAGTTCTCAACCAATTTATCAAATCAAATCTATTTATATAGCCCTTCTTACATCAGCTGATATCTCAAAGTGCTGTACAGAATCCCAGCCTAAAACCCCAAACAGCAAGCAATGCAGGTGTAGAAGCACAGTGGCTAGGAAAAACTCCGTAGAAAGGCCAGAACCTAGGAAGAAACCTAGAGAGGAACCAGGCTATGAGGGGTGGTCAGTCCTCTGCTGGCTGTGCCGGGTGGAGATTATAACAGAACATGGCCAAGATGTTCAAATGTTCATAAATGACCAGCAGGGTCAAATAATAATAATCATAGTAGTTGTCGAGGGTGCAACAAGTCAGCACCTCAGGAGTAAATGTCAGTTGGCTTTTCATAGCCGATCATTCAGAGTATCTCTACCGCTTCTGCTATCTCTAGAGAGTTGAAATCAGCAGGTCTGGGACAGGTAGCACGTCCGGTGAACAGGTCAGAGTTCCATAGCCGCAGGCAGAACAGTTGAAACTGGAGCAGCAGCACGGCCAGGTGGACTGGGGACAGCAAGGAGTCATCATGCCAGGTAGTCCTGAGGCATGGTCCTAGGGCTCAGGTCCTCCGAGAGAGAAAGAGAGAATTAGAGAGAGCATACTTAAATTCACACAGGACACCAGATAAGACAGAAGAAATACTCCAGATATAACAGACTGACCCTAGCCCCTCGACACATAAACTACTGCAGCACAAATACTGGAGGCTGAGACAGGAGGGGTCAGGAGACACTGTGGCCCCATCCGATGATACCCCCGGACAGGGCCAAACAGGCAGTATATAACCCCACCCACTTTGCCAAAGCACAGCCCCCACACCACTAGAGGGATATCTTCACCCACCAACTTACCATCCTGAGACAAGGCCAAGTATAGCCCACAAAGATCTCCTCCACGGCACAACCCAAGGGGGGGGCGCCAACCCAGACAGGAAGACCACGTCAGTGACTCAACCCACTCAAGTGACGCACCCCTCCTAGGGACTGCATGGAAGAAAACCAGTAAGCCAGTGACTCAGCCCCTGTAATAGGGATAGAGGCAGAGAATCCCAGTGGAGAGAGGGGAACCGGCCAGGCAGAGACAGCAAGGGCGGTTCGTTGCTCCAGAGCCTTTCCGTTCACCTTCACACTCCTGGGCCAGACTACACTCAATCATAGGACCTACTGAAGAGATGAGTCTTCAGTAAAGACTTAAAGGTTGAGACCGAGTCTGCATCTCTCACATGGGTAGGCAGACCATTCCATAAAAATTGAGCTCTATAGGAGAAAGCCCTGCTTCCAGCTGTTTGCTTAGAAATTCTAGGGACAATTAGGAGGCCTGCGTCTTGTGACCATAGCGTACGTGTAGGTATGTAGGGAAGGACCAAATCGGAAAGATAGGTAGGAGCAAGCCATGTAATGCTTTGTAGGTTAGCAGTAAAACATTGAAATCAGCACTTGCCTTAACAGGAAGCCAGTGTAGGGAGGCTAGCACTGGAGTAATATGATAAAAATGTTGGGTTTAGTCAGGATTCTAGCAGCCGTATTCAGCACTAACTGAAGTTTATTTAGTGCTTTATCCGGGTAGCCGGAAAGTAGAGCATTGCAGTAGTCCAACCTAGAAGTAACAAAAGCATGGATTAATTTTTCTGCATCATTTTTGGACAGAACATTTCTGATTTTTGCAATGTTACATAAATGGAAAGAAGCTGTCCTTGAAACAGTCTTGATATGTTCGTCAAAAGAGAGATCAGGGTCCAGAGTAACGCCGAGGTCCTTCACAGTTTTATTTGAGACAACTGTACAACCATCAAGATTAATTGTCAGATTCAACAGAAGATCTCTTTGTTTCTTGGGACCTAGAACAAGCATCTCTGTTTTGTCCGAGTTTAAAAATAGAAAGTTTGCAGCCATCCACTTCTTTATGTCTGAAACGCAGGCTTCCAGCGAGGACAATTTTGGGGCTTCACCATGTTTCATTGAAATGTACAGCTGTGTGTCGTCCGCATAGCAGTGAAATTTAACATTATGTTTTTGAATGACATCCCCAAGAGGTAAAATATATAGTGAAAACAATAGTGGTCCTAAAACGGAACCTTGAGGAACACCGAAATTTACAATTGATTTGTCAGAGGACAAACCATTCACAGAGACAAACTGATATCTTTCCGACAGATAAGATCTAAACCAGGCCAGAACTTGTCCATGTAGACCAATTTGGGTTTCCAATCTCTCCAAAAGAATGTGGTGATCGATGGTATCAAAAGCAGCACTAAGATCTAGGAGCACGAGGACAGATGCAGAGCCTCGGTCTGACGTCATTAAAAGGTCATTTACCACCTTCACAAGTGCAGTCTCAGTGCTATGATGGGGTCTAAAACCAGACTGAAGCGTTTCGTATACATTGTTTGTCTTCAGGAAGGCAGTGAGTTGCTGCGCAACAGCTTTTTCTAACATTTTTGAGAGGAATGGAAGATTCGATATAGGCCGATTTAGTTTTTTATAATTTCTGGGTCAAGATTCAGCTTTTTCAAGAGAGGCTTTATTACTGCCGCTTTTAGTGAGCTTGGTACACATCCGGTGGATAGAGAGCCGTTTATTATGTTCAACATAGGAGGGCCAAGCACAGGAAGCAGCTCTTTCAGTAGTTTAGTTGGAATAGGGTCCAGTATGCAGCTTGAGGGTTTAGAGGCCATGATTATTTTCATCATTGTGTCAAGAGATATAGTACTAAAACACTTTAGTGTCTCCCTTGATCCTAGGTCCTGACAGAGTTGTGCAGACAAAGGACAACTGAGCTTTGGAGGAATAAGCAGATTTAAAGAGGAGTCCGTAATTTGCTTTCTAATGATCATGATCTTTTCCTCAAAGAAGTTCATAAATTTATTACTGCTGAAGTGAAAGCCATCCTCCATTTGCGAATGCTGCTTTTTAGTTAGCTTTGCGACAGTATCAAAAAGAAATTTCGGATTGTTCTTATTTTCCTCAATTAAGTTGGAAAAATAGGATGATCGAGCAGCAGTGAGGGCTCTTCGATACTGCACGGTACTGTCTTTCCAAGCTAGTCGGAAGACTTCCAGTTTGGTGTGGCGCCATTTCCGTTCCAATTTTCTGGAAGCTTGCTTCAGAGCTCGTGTATTTTCTGTATATCAGGGAGCTAGTTTCTTATGACAGATGTTTTTAGGGGTGCAACTGTATCTAGGGTATTGCGCAAGGTTAAATTGAGTTCCTCGGTTAGGTGGTTAACTGATTTTTGTCCTCTGACGTCCTTGGGTAGGCAGAGGGAGTCTGGAAGGGCATCAAGGAATCTTTGGGTTGTCTGAGAATTTATAGCACGACTTTTAATGCTCCTTGGTTGGGGTCTGAGCAGATTATTTGTTGCAATTGCAAACGCAATAAAATGGTGGTCCGATAATCCAGGATTATGAGGAAAAACATTAAGATCCACAACATTTATTCCATGGGACAAAACTAGGTCCAGAGTATGACTGTGGCAGTGAGTAGGTCCAGAGACATGTTGGACAAAACCCACTGAGTCGATGATGGCTCCGAAAGCCTTTTGGAGTGGGTCTGTGGACTTTTCCATGTGAATGTTAAAGTCACCAAAAATTTGAATATTATCTGCTATGACTACAAGATCCGATAGGAATTCAGGGAACTCAGTGAGGAACACTGCATATGGCCCAGGAGGCCTGTAAACAGTAGCTGTAAAAAGTGATTGAGTAGGCTGCATAGATTTCATGACTAGAAGCTCAAAAGACGAAAACGTCATTGTTTATGTTAGCAACACCTCCGCCTTTGCCGGATGCACGGGGGGTATGGTCACTGGTGTAACCAGGAGGTGAGGCCTCATTTAACACAGTAAATTCATCAGGCTTAAGCCATGTTTCAGTCAGGCCAATCACATCAAGATTATGATCAGTGATTAGTTCATTGACTATAACTGCCTTGGAAGTGAGGGATCTAACATTAAGTAACCCAATTTTGAGATGTGAGGTATCACAATCTCTTTCAATAATGGCAGGAATGGAGGAGGTCTTTATTCCAGTGAGATTGCTAAGGCGAACACCGCCATGTTTAGTTTTACCCAACCTAGATCGAGGCACAGACACGGTCTCAATGGGGAAAGCTGAGCTGACTACACTGACTGTGCTAGTGGCAGACTCCACTAAACTAGCAGGCTGGCTAACAGCCTGCTGCCTGGCCTGCACCCTATTTCATTATGGAGCTAGAGGAGTTAGAGCCCTGTCTATGTTCGTAGATAAGATGAGAGCACGCCTCCACCTAGGATGGAGACCGTCACTCCTCAACAGGCCAGGCTTGGTCCTGTTTGTGGGTGAGTCCCAGAAAGAGGGCCAATTATCTACAAATTCTATCTTTTGGGAGGGGCAGAACACAGTTTTTTTACTGAGGAGTGGCTTCTGTCTGGCCCACTCTACCATAAAGGTCTGATTGGTGGAGTGCTGCAGAGATGGTTGTCCTTCTGCAAGGTTCTCCCATCTCCTCAGAGGAACAAAGCCTCCTTCACTCACACCGCCAAACATACCCTCCTAAAACTGACTATCCTACCGATCCTCGACTTCGGCGATGTCATTTACAAAATAGCTTCCAACACTACTCAGAAAACTGGATACAGTCTATCACAGTGCCATCCGTTTTGTCACCAAAACCCCATATACCACCCACCACTGCGACCTGTATGCTCTCGTCGGCTGACCCTCGCTACATATTCGTCGCCAGACCCATTTGCTCCAGGTCATCTATAGGTCTTTGCTAGTAAAAGCTCCACCTTATCTCAGCTCACTGGTCACCATAGCAACCCCCACCCATAGCACGCGCTCCAGCAGGTATATCTCACTGGTCATCCCCAAAGCCAACACCTCCTTTGGCCGCCTTTCCTTCCAGTTCTCTGCTGCCAGTGACTGGAACGAATTGCAAAAATTGCTGAAGCTGGAGACTTATATTTCCCTCACTAACTTTAAACATCAGCTATCTGAGCAGCTTACCGATCACTGCAGCTGTACATAGCCCATCTGTAAATAGCCCATCCAACTACCTACCATATCCCCATATTGTTTTTATTTATATTTTTTTCTCCCTTTTGCACACCAGTATTTCTTCTTACACATCATCATCTGCACATCTATCACTCCAGTGTTAATTTGTAAATTGTAATTACTTCACTACTATGGCCTATTTATTGCCTTACCTCCTTACTCCATTTGCACACACTGTATTTAGATTTTTCTATTGTTATTGACTACTTTTGTTTATCCCACGTGTTGTTGTGTTTTTGTCGCACTGCCTTGCTTTATCTTGGCCAGGTCGCAGTTGTAAATGAGAACTTGTTCTCAACTAGCCTACCTGGTTAAATAAAGGTATCATCAGACGAAGGGAGAAGTGATTTGGGATCCGAAAGGATGTGACTTAACAATAACCAAAGAAGAAAATGAATGGGTGCTCAGCATAAATAACATTGAACCCGTTGAAGGAGAAGAATTTATAGTTGAACTGGCACGTACAGGACTGACTGAAGGGAGCAGTTCAACCACCATGAAAATCGAATTCACACCGGCACCCAATCTAGAGGTGCTTACAACGACTAGAACCACGACGACTGTGGCAGCTGCTGTACACACCACAGTGGTCACCACCAGAGTACCAACTACTACTCTGGGTGAAAAATCCACTATACCTACAACAAAACCAAAAGCATCAGAAACAGCAGGGTTCTTTACTGACATTTGGAACTTGTTGACAAAACCCAACAGTCCACCTCAAGAGAACGACGCGGATGAAACAGCAAATATGTTAGAACCAGAACCGCTCAAGGACAAAACATTGGAAGAAGCGGTAAAGAATGATTAGTATAAATGGGCTAGGTATACGGCGGACAGACATTGAATGGACGATTGTATCTTGTGCAGCAAATCACCCTTGTCTGAAGTGTTAATAGTACCTGAACCTGCATCATTTGACAGTTGTGCTAATTGGAAAAATGCTAATTGTAAACCGGGAAAGTACCATATTCCTTTGTGACATTGAATGCAGAATGGCCTTGGGTAGTACTAGGGGTAAAACTATGTTAAATTAGACTGTACTGGCTAATAAGGAATGTGCTGCATACAACATTAAAACTGATTTAACTAGACCTCACATAGAAAAAAGTACTGTGGTTAAGGGAAAATATTAATGTTTCTATAACTATGGTATTGGTGGGATTAACGTAGGAAACACAACTGTTAAATGTGACACTATCTGGGTGTTAGAGATTGCGGGGATTAGCAAATTTGATGAGAAAGGATTAATTACCAATAGGAGGGGTTCATGTGGCCACATCACTCAGGTTGCACCATCTCTTACTATGTTAAAGAACCAAGATAGAGGTATTGCTGATAGCTTTTGGATGTGTGGGAAAAACAAACTTCTGAATGTTCTTCCTGAAGAATGGACTGGATTATGTGCTTTAGTCAGAGCAGTCCAACAGGTTACCGTCATCAAAACACCACAGGAGGAACATGTTAAAACTAGAACTAGGAGGGAGTACGAACCAGATCCTAGAGTGTACCTTGATTCAATTGGACAACCCAGAGGTGTGCCCAACGAGTTTAAGGCCAGAGATGAGATTAAATCTGGATTTGAATCTATATTTTTGTGGGTAACACCCAATAAGAACTTAGAGTGGATTAATTATATATACTATAACCAACAAAGATGTATTAATTATACTGACTCTGCCTTGACAGCCTTAGGAGAACAGGTAAAGGCCACAAGCCAGATGACATGGCAGAATAGGGAAGCTCTCAACTGGCTTTTGGCAGAGAAAGGGGGAGTTTGTGTAATGTATGGAGATGCTTGTTGTACTTTTATTCCCAACAACACTGCACCTAATGGAACATTTTCCCTAGCTATGAATAAACTTAAAGGCTTAAGAGCAGAAGTAAAGGTGAATGCGGGGTTTGATTCTCATGTCTGGGATTGGTTGGACCTGGCTTTGGGAAAATGGGGTGCTATGTTTACTAGGCTGGCCATTATGATGGGTGGAGGTCTAGTAGCATTGGGCATTGTATTTTGCTGTGTGGTGCCTTTGGTTAAATCACTTGTGGTCAAAACCACTGTTAAAAACAGATGGCAGTACATGGAGCAGACCCTAGACATAAGAGGGGGGTCAAGAAAGAAGTTTAAGGAACATATACTGGATCCACCTCTCATAATCAATCCTGTCCCTGGTAACCCTGGACATTATACGGACAAGTATGGAAAACCTTGCAATGCTGTTGGAGGACCCCTTGATTGACCTTTTGGTAATCCTAACTGTCGTCATGGGGTAATTCTTGGGGGAGGTTATGAGTGCCATGATTGGCGTCCTGGTGGGTTTCCTGTGTATGCCAAAGACCCTGATTCAGATGAGATAGTGCTTGTCCATGTACACAAAAAATGTCTGCAACCCAGGCGTTGCAAGTGGTGCTCCCAAGAGGACAATGATGGACATTACCATCATCCTGAACCCTTATTATGTGCAATGTGTCAAAGAGAGGATTGCCCTATATGTGGAAATAAGGAATGTGCCCCTATGATGTAAATTCTGGTATGACTTTGAACAAACCTTAAGTGTATGTCGTATTTTATGTTTGTTTTATGGTTTTCATACATATATAAATGTATGCATTTTCTTTTAAATTTAAGCCAGTTTTGCCTTCCTAAAATGAGGATCATTTATTACACGCTAGGTAACAGAAGGTATTCCGGTTACAAGTGTCTACGGACCATGCCCTTAATCTTCTAGCAGTAATGAGTGATGTATGCTTAATTTCTGTTAGAAAGGGGTCCGCGAGGAAGAATCGTGTCAATTTGGAATGTTGTCTGTAACTTTTATTTTTGCTCACTCAGGCCTTGTTCAGATTCATAGTAAGAATATTAACTTTAATTAGGTCTATTATGTTTATTATTCTTTTAAATTCTTGTTATATTCTATACTCTACATAACTGAGATAACCTCAGACAAGGCTATGTACTACGTGCTCATGCTTCTTCATAGTATACTAATTTGTTATGTGTATCCTCATTTACTATTTTAAGCCTGACTGGATCTTTTACTCCTACCCATGTTTGAGATGTTTGGTCCAGTATATGATTATGTTTTATCTGTTCACATTTCGTTCAACACACTTACTATTCTATGTATCTATTATTTTGCTTCCATCCTTATTGTCTCTAGTTTAATCAGGTTTGATGTGGGACTAATTAGTCCCAGAGGAGGGATTTATGTGGGAGACTGCTGAGGGAAAGAAATATAAATACATTAGCTAGCGAAAGAGGAGACTGGCAGCTGGCCCTGAGTGGAGATAACAGGTGGCCATACATCCCCAAGTAGGAACCACGCAACGGCCAGGCAAGCTGAATGTATGGCCATGACTAAATATATGCCAAGCGTAAGCATGCAAAGCATGCCTTATTTTCATATCCATATGAGGAGAATCTAGCCACCAAAATGTTAGAGCTAAAAGCAGATGAGGGCGTTATCCAGCCACTACTATGTTAGAGCTAAAAGCAGATGAGGGCGTTATCCATTGGGTTGAAAGAAAATGGTGGCAGAACGCATGGTTTTACTTCATTTACATAAAGGGTGGACCTATGTATTGTATGTGCATAAAAGCAGAGCCGGGGCCTAAGGAAGGGAGTCGTTGTTCCGCGGACCGGCTCGGCTTTACTACTCTGTATTAAAGACTATATTAAATTTACAAGTTCTTGTAAGAAGTGTTATTCTTAAGACAATTTTCCACCACACTAGCAGGCTGGTTAAGTTAGCATTAGCCTAGCTAACATCTCCGACCATGCGTTCACTGAGCTACTCTCCTGCTAAAGAAGAGGACATCACAGTAAAACAAGAAGTAGAGGGTGAGGCCGTTACTGTGAAAGAAGAAAAAGACGCGTTCAGAGTGAAAGAGGAGGAGGATGTCACAGTAAAAGAAGAGGAGGATGCAGTTTATGGAGTGAAAGAGGAAGAGGGGGAGATGACTGTTACATCGATAGAGGAGGAAACTGGACATCTGGGCCCGGTTTCCCAAACGCAACTTAAGGCATCCAATGGTTCTAACGGTGAACTTAGCCATAAGATGGTTTTGAGAAACCGTTCCCCGATTAACACTAGTAAGTACTGTCTTAACAGAGGCACAAACTCTGCAGTTGTTGAACTGATGTTTGGTGTTAAAGGGGAAATATAAAATTTCTACATCCATATTTGGACTTTTAAATGATTTATATATAGCCATTGATTCTTGAAGAATATAACACATGCCTCATGAGCTTAGTTTACCCCATCAGATCCCCAAATAAGCTTTTTTTTACTCCAACATCTAGAAACAATGTAAATCAACACTGTACAGCCTCAACATGGTTAAAACTGTAATGTTGATATCATGGATGGTCAGTCATTGCATCCATAGGTCTGTCTATGCATTTGAAAGTAGTTACATTTCTCCAAACCCATCATCTTATTACCAAAACAGTGTTTGAACCGCAGATTGGTTGAGTGATTGCTGTGTGAGTTTTTTTAAACAGCAACAAAATGGCTGCCTAGAGACTTGGTTTGGTAAACAGCTGAGGGATGGGGGAAGGAGAAATGTAATCACTCTCAAATTGAAAGAGAAAGCTATTGTAGCAACCTTCAGGCTATCCCCTGAATTCACTACACTATGAATACAAAGACTGGCTGTTCATGATGTCATAATGATAGTTTAACCAGGTTTCTAGGCTAAATAGTATATTCTAGAATTCATCCATGATGTCATAATGATAGTTTAACCAGGTTTCTAGGCTTTATAGTATATTCTAGAATTCATCCATGATGTCATAATGATAGTTTAACCAGGTTTCTAGACTATATAGTATATTCTAGAATTACCAGTGTAGATTTCCTGTGGGGGTCAAATTATTACAGCTGTTGATAAGTCATTGTATAATATTCAGACAATTTTTTCATGCCATTACATAAAAGGCGAAACATTCCTAGATTCAATAACATTCATGAATTGGTTTGAAACCTTTGTTTTAAACCCTTCTCAAAGTTGGTGCCTTGACGGATTTGTGAAAGACGGTTTGTCAAAAAACACTTATTTAAATGTTACCTTTATTTAACCTGTCTGGGCAACGTGGGACATTTGCGTCCCACCCTAGTCAACAGCCAGTGGAATCATGTCGCGCAAAATACAAATACCTCATAAATGCTATCACTTCAATTTCTCAAATATATGACTATTTTACACCATTTTATAGATACACCTCTCCTGAATCGAACCACGTTGTCCAATTTCAAAAAGGCTTTACAGCAAAAGCAAAACAGATTATGTTAGGAGAGTACCCTGCCAAAAATAATCACACTGCCATTTTCAAAGCAACTAGCATGCATCACAAATACCCCAAAACACAGCTAAATGCAGCGCTAACCTTTGACAATCTTCATCAGATGACACTCCTAGGACATCATGTTACACAATATATGCATTTTTTGTTCGATAAAGTTCATATTTATATATAAAAACAGCATTTTACATCGGCGCGTGACGTTCAGAAAATATTTTCCCTCAAATGCTTCCGGTGAATCAAATATAATATTGTCATTCAAAGAATTATAGATTAACATCTCGTGAATGCAACCGCATTGCCAGATTTAAAAGTAACTTTACTGGGAAATCACACTTTGCAATAAACGAGGTGCTATGCTCAGAAAAATAGGCTAGGCGATACAGGTTAGCGCCATCTTGGAACCATCTAAAATCAAATATACTATTGTAAATATTCACTTACCTTTGATTATCTTCATCAGAAGGCACTTCCAGGAATCCCAGGTCCACAACAAATGTAGTTTTGTTAGAAAAAGTTGTTAATTTATGTCCCAATAGCTCCTTCTTGTTAGCGCGTTCCGAAGGCTACTCATAATTTACGAAGCGCGCGCGGACTTGTCCTCACGAATGTGCAAAAAAAAATGTATTTACGTTCGTTCAAACATGTCAAACGTTGTATAACATAAATCTTTAGGGCCTTTTTCAATCAGAACTTCAAAAATATTCAAGGCGGACGATTGCATTGTCTTACTAAACGTTTCAGAGCGAGAGAGTACCCACGGGCACGCGCATCATAGTAGTAATGGCCCTCCCTCTATGACAAACTTTCCAGGCCTCTCGTTCGGTCAGTTTTTACCGGAGAAGACTCAAACCACTTTGTAAAGACTGTTGACATCTAGTGGAAGCCTTAGGAAGTGCTAAATGAATCCTAACTCACGGTGTGTTTCATAGGCAAAGGGTTGAAAGTGATTCCACAAATCAGATTTCCACTTCCTGTTAGGGTTTGTCTCAGGGTTTTGACTGCCATATGAGTTCTGTTATACTCACAGACACCATTCAAACAGTTTTAGAAACTTCAGTGTTTTCTATCCAAATCTACTAATTATCTGCATATTCTTGTTTGTGGGTAAGAGTAGTAACCAGTTTAAATCGGGTACGTTTTTTATCCGGCCGTGAAAATACTGCCCCCTATCCCCAACAAGTTAACTGGGCAAGTCAGTTAAGAACAAATTCTTATTTCCAATGATGGCCTACCCCGGACAACGCTGGGCCAATTGTGCACCACCCTATGGGACTCCCAATCACGGCCGGTTGTGATACAGCCTGTAGTGACACCTCAAGCACTGAGATGCAGTGTCTTAGACCGCTGTGCCACTCGGGAGCCCCAAAATCATGTTCTAGTGCTGTCCCCAACTAAAATACATCTTGGTCAACCAAGAGTCATCTGTTCTTTCTACAAATCGCCCCATGTGTTTTTATAAAATCAACTATATGTACGTAACTTGTCTGATGCTGTAAGCATGCTGTTTGATTAAATAATTACAGATACACAAGTTACTCGAGGGAGCCAGTCACCAATTTAACCAAGAAAAACTCTTCCCTCCTCCTCCCCCCGCTGCTGCTGGACTTCGTAAATTCTGCCGTTTTGCTCCTGAAGTTTTTTTCAGTAATTGACTACACCAGAGGTCGTAAAACTTTTCCATTTAGAGTGACAATGTATCTTACCATTTCTACCGATTTGCGTGCCAGTTAGGATTTTCATATGCATATTTTACTGGAACAGTTTAATTTAATTCATAATAGTATCTCAAAATCATTGTCTGTGATTAATCTACATTCTATCTAAATCTAAATGAAAATTATACAAATCTAAAAGTAACTTTTATTGCCATTGCCAACTATGTAAAAATAAACTTGAAACATTGTATCAACTATCAATTGGGTCCTCCGAAACTTGTGATAGCAAGCTTGCAACATTGTATAAAATATTCTCGGCCCTCAGTTTCCCGGCGCCAGTGAGTTCAGGACAGACACAGCTGTCGGCTATTTGTGCAAAGGAAAAGAAGTAATCAGGTATTTTATGACATTTCCACTGGATCAGAGCATAACATTTTTCCCTTTCATGCCGAGTGGAAATATTTTACGAAAATACTTAGAGGAACTATTGTCGTACGCAATTGATTTTGATTAGACTTTGTTTACTTGCTGTTTGAGGTGAAGGAAAAATTACTTTGAGAAGCTCCACAACTCATTAGTGGTGGTGCATTAAGACAATCAGAAATACTATCAGACATCCCCAAATGGGCACATTTATAGGCCTACATTTGCGTGCAGGCCAGGTAGACTAGTCCTACTTCTATATGCGTAATTAGGTGTGCGTCCTTACTCAACATTGACAGGAGTGTTTCAAGCAAAGACAATTAATAAATTGCGAGGTCGGATCTGGGTGGTCTGCCAGGGGCCGTTTCATTTAGTGTCCGTTTGGGTCGGCATGGGAATTGATTGTCTATAGTATGTTGTACCGAAGTTGACCGAATGAAAGGGAACAGTAGTTATAGTCATAACGTTACGCTTGTCATATGATGAACTTCAACTTAAATACTGGATCTTGCTGTCGGACAGTTTTTTTTAAATTCTGAAATGCACTCGAATTACGTATCATTTAGTGGCTCCTTATGTTATGCTGGGAAAACAGTTTTCGTGGGCACAGAAATACTGAATAATTTCAGAGTTTGATAAATCCAATGGTTTTTAACTGAGATTCATCTTGTAATCCAATGGCGTGTTGTAAATGTTATGTTTTTTTCGTCTTTTTTAAAATATATTGCAATATATTTCAATCTTTTTTTTCCATTTTTAAATTAAATACACCTTCCGGCAACCCGCCTCACCCATTATAATACGGATCTGCTATTTTTTAGGCCTTATAGCTAGAACCTCCATCAGCAGCTAACCAGCTAATTAGCTGGCAGCTATTTAGTCATTGTTAACCACTGCTAGATGTCTTTACCTTTTTAGCTCAGATACCAGCCGCTTTTAGCCTGGATAATACCTGCCAGTCTGCACAGCGCGATATCAACCCTGAGCATATCGAACTGTTTTTCTCCACTACATCACCGTATTCCTGCCGTAAGCTCTGGACCATTACACCGGATAATCGCAGCTAGCTAGCTGCTACCGAGTGACCTAGCCTCAAGCTAGCCTTGAGCCAGGCCCATCTCCCGGCCTGCTCAGTGGACCCTAGGATCACTCAGCTACACAGCTGACGCCTCCCGGACTCTTCACTAAGACGACTAGAAGCCACTACATCACCGGATTCCTGCTGTAAGCTCTGGACCTTTGCACCAGAGTGGCTATAGTGGCTAACGCCCTTGTCCCGAAGCTAGCACCAGTTAGCCTCGAGCCGGGTGTATCTCCCGGCTAGCAAACAAAATTACTCCAGCTACAATACCTCTTTTGCCAATTGGCCTGGACCCTTTGTCGACACAGAGCCCCGCCGATCCATCACGACTGGTCTGTCGACGCAATTCCGTCTGATGTGCCTTCAACTGGCCTTTGCCAGATGTCGGTGATGCCCTTGTCCCGAAGCTAGCACCAGTTAGCCTCGAGCCAGGCGCATCTCCCGGCTAGCGTAGTAATGACTACCTAACGGCTTCCCTGGTTCATATATTCCTGTTCACTGGACCCTATGATCACTTGGCTACATAGCTGATGCCTGCTGGACTGTTCATTAATCACGGTACTCTGTTTTGTTTATCTGTTGGCCCCAGCCTCGAACTCAGGCCCTGTGTGTAGTTAACTGACCCTCTGCCCATTCATCACCACTTTACCTGTTGTTGTTGTCTTACCCGTTGTTGTCTTAGCTAGCTCTCCCAATCAACACCTGTGATTGCTTTTTGCCTCGCTTTATGTCTCTCTAATGTCAATATGCCTTGTATACTGTTGTTTAGGGTAGTTATCATTGTTTTATTTTACTGCGGAGCCCCTAGTCCCACTGAACATGCCTCAGAGAACTCTTTTGTCCCACCTCCCACACATGCGGTGACCTCACCTAGCATAACTGGTGCCTCCAGAGATGCAACCTCTCTTATCGTCACTCAACGCCTAGGTTTACCTCCACTGTACCCGCACCCTACCATACCCCTGTCTGTACATTAGGCCTTGAATCTATACTACCCAGCATTCTGCTCCTTTTATTTTCTGTTCACAACGCACTAGATGAGCAGTTCTGATAGCCTTTAGCCGTACCCTCATCCTACTCCTCTGTTCCTCGGGTGATGTAGAGGTTAACCCAGGCCCTGTGTGTCCCCAGGCGCTCTCATTTGTTGACTTCTGTAACCGTAAAAGCCTTGGTTTCATGCATGTTAACATCAGAAGCCTTGTTTGTTTGACTCACTGCTTTAGCACACTCCGCCAACCTTGATGTCCTTGCCGTGTCTGAATCCTGCCTTTGGAAGGCCACCAAAATTCTGAAATTTCCATCCCCAACTACAACATTTTCCGTCAAGATAGAACTGCCAAAGGGGGAGGAGTTGCAATCTACTGCAGAGATGGCTTGCAAAGTTCTGTCATACTTTCCAGGTCTATGCCCAAACAGTTCGAGCTTCTAATTTTAAAAATGAATCTCTCCAGAAACAAGTCTCTCACTGTTGCCAGCTGTTATAGACCCACCTCAGCTCCCAGCTGTGCCCTGGACACCATATGTGAATCGATTGCCCCCCATCTATCTTCAGAGTTTGTTCTGTTAGGTGACCTAAACTGGGATATGCTTAACACCCCGGCCGTCCTACAATCCAAGCTAGATGGGCACCCTCATAGATATTATCCTGACCAACTTGCCCTCCAAATACACCTCTGCTGTTTTCAATCAGGATCTCAGCGATCACTGCCTCATTGCCTGCATCTGTTATGTGTTCGTGGTCAAACGACCACCCCTCATCACTGTTAAACACTCCTGCGAGCAGGCCTTTCTAATCGACCTTGCCCGGGTATCCTGGAAGGACATTGACCTCATCCCATCAGTATAGGATGCCTGGTTGTTCTTTAAAAGAAATTTCCTAAATAAGGATTTTCTTAAATTAGCATGCCCCTTTAAAAAATGTATAACTAAGAACAGATATAGCCCTTGGTTCACTCCAGACCTGACTGCCCTCGACCATTACAAAAACATCCTCTGGCGTACTGCACTAGCATCGAATAGTCTCCGCGATATGCAACTTTTCAGAGAAGTCCGGAACCAATACACACAGTCAGTTAGGAAAGCAAAGGCTTTTTCAAATAGAAATGTGCATCCCGTAGCTCTAACTCCAAAAAAATTTGGGACACTGTAAAGTCCATGGAGACTAAGAGCACCTCCTCCCAGCTGCCAATCTGCAGTGAGGCTAGGAAACACTGTCACCACCGATAAATCCACAATAATGGAGAATTTCAATAAGCTTTTCTCTACGGCTGGAGATGCTTTCCTCCTGGCTACCCCAACCCCGGTCAACAGCTCCGCACCCCCCGAAGCTACTTGCCCAAGCCTCCCCAGCTTCTCCTTCATCAAAATCCAGATAGGTGATGTTCTGAAAGAGCTGTAAAACCTGGACCCGTACAAATCAGCTGGGCTAGACAAGCTGGACCCTCTTTCTAAAATTATCTGCCGCCATTGTTGCAACCCCTATTACTAGACTGTTCAACCTTTCTTTCGTATAGTTCGAGATTCCTAAAAATCAGAAAGCTTCCGTGGTCAACCCCCTCTTCAAAGGGGGTGACACTCTAGACCCAAACTGTTACAGACCTATATCCATCCTGTCCTGCCTTTCTAAAGTCTTCGAAAGCCAAGTTAATAAACAGATCACTGATTATTTCGAATCCCACCGTACCTTCTCCGCTGTGCAATCCGGTTTCCGAACTGATCATTGTTGCACCTCATCCACGCTCAAGGTACTAAACGATATCATAACCGCGATCGTTAAAGGACAGTACTGTGCAGCCGTCTTCATTGACCTGGCCTGTTGTCCGAACCTCTGGCAGTCTCTATGGGGGTACCACAGGATTCAAATCTCGGGCCGACTCTTTTCTCTGCATATATCAGCGATGTCGCTCTTGCTGCGGGTGATTCCTTGATTCACCTCTCCGCAGACGACACCATTCTGTATACATCTGGCCCTTCTTTGGAGACTGTGTTAACCTCTTGCTTCGAGATAGGATCCCGTTAACGGGATTGTTTGACAAAATAGCATGGCATGAAATTTTAAAACAACAAAATTCTAATAATTTCAATTTTTTAAAACATACAACTATTTTACACCATTTTAAAGATACACTTCTCGTTAATGCAACCACATTGTTCGATTTCAAAAAGGCTTTACAGCGAAAGCAATACATTACATTATGATAGGACACCACCAAAACAAGAAAAGCCACACAGCCATTTTCCTAGCAAGGAGATGCGTCACAAAAACCCGAAATACAGCTAAAATTAAGCACTAACCTTTGACGATCTTCATCAGATGACACTCATAGGACATCATGTTACAAAATACATGTATGTTTTGTTCGATCAAGTTCAGATTTATATCCAAAAACAGCATTTTACATTGGCCCGTGATGTTCAGAAAATGTTCACACACAATGTGCACACATATTACAGAAATACTCGTCATAAACGTTGACAAATGACATAACAATTATTTAAAGAATTATAGATATACTACTTTTAATGCAACCGCTGTGTCAGATTTCAAAACAACTTTACGGGGAAAGCACATTGTTCAATATTCTGAGTACAGAGCTCAGCCATCAAAGCAAGCTATACAGTTACCCGCCAAGTCATGGCATCTGCAAAACTCCAAAATAGTGTTATAAATCTTTCCTTAGAAAATAAAGGAAAGCCGCACACTCTAAGAGCTCAGATGCAAAAATGTAATAACCAACGTTTCGACAGCGAAGCTGTCTTCATCAGGGTATCATCAAACACTGCGAGATGAGTCATTTATATAGTGTCAAGAGACACACAGGTGTTTGTAATCATGGCCAAGTATGGCCTAATATCATTGGTTAACTCAAATATTTAAAAAATGGCATACAAAGAACATACAAAAAGACAAACAAATGGATAGCATACGATCATAGCATTTGTAGTCTAAAATGTATCTAACAAACAATTACAATGGCAAAATCACAATTATCACAAAAATTGCTTCAGATCAAAGTCTATGTTGAGACCGAAGGGAGCAAGGGTCTTTAAATTAAATCTTTCCTTACCTTTGCTGATCTTTGGCAGAATGCACTCGAAGGATTCCCACTTCCACAAGAAATGTTCATTTGTTCGATAAAGTCCATAATTTATGTCCAAATACCTCCGTTTTGTTGGCGCGTCCAGAACACTATTCCAAAGGCACGAGACGGGGGCGCACATAAATAGACGAAAAGCTCAAAAGTTCCATTACAGTTTGTAGAAACATGTCAAACGATGTTTACAATCAATCTTTGGGGTATTTTTAATGTAAAAATGCGATAATTTTCCAACCGGACAATAGCGTATTCATTCCAGAAGGAAAAGAAGGAAAGGCGCGCCTCACCAAGTCCCATGTCCTCAGACAGGCCACTCATTGACTGAGCTCCTGTTTTCTGTCTAGTAACAGGAGAAGGATGAAACCCCCCTGCAGGCCCCCCTGTGGCTCAGTTGGTAGAGCATGGTGTTTGCAATGCCAGCATGGTGTGTGCAACGCCAGGGTTGTGGGTTCGATTCCCACGGGGGGCCAGTACAAAACAAATGTATGTATTCACTACTGTAAGTCGCTCTGGATAAGAGCGTCTGCTAAATGACTAAAATGTAAATGTAAATTTAAACCAGTTTCTAAAGACTGTTGACAGCCAATGGAAGCCTTAGGAAGTGCAACATGACCCCTTAGACACTGTAGTTTTGATAGGAATTCAAAAGAAAAACTACAATTCTCAGATTTCCCACCTCCTGTTTGAATTTTTCTCAGGATTTAGTAGATACAGTATGTAGATACAGTACGAGTTCTGTTATACTCACAGACATCATTCAAACAGTTTTAGAAACTTCAGAGTGTTTTCTATCCAAATCTACTAATAGTATGCATATCCTACCTTCTGAGTCTGAGTAGGAGGCAGTTTAATTTGGGTACGTTTTTCATCCGAACGTGAAAATACTGCCCCCTATCCCTAAGAGGTTTTAACAAACCTCCAAACGAGCTTCAATGCAATACAGCACTCTTTTGGTGGCCTCCAACTGCTATTAAATGCTAGTAAAACAAAATGCATGCTCTTCAACCGATCACTGCCCGTACCAACCCGCCCGACTAGCATCACTACTCTGGACGGTTCTGACCTAGAATATGTGGACAACTACAAATACCTAGGTGTCTGGTTAGACTGTAAACTCTCCTTCCAGACTCATATTAAGCATCTCCAATCCAAAATTAAATCTAGAATCGGCTTCCTATTTCACAACAAACCCTCCTTCACTCACACTGCCAAACATACCCTCGTAAAACTGACTATACTACCCATCCTTGACTTCGGTGATGTCAGTTTCAAAATAGCCTCCAACACTCCAATCAGCAAACTGGATGCAGTCTATCACAGTGCCAACCGTTTTGTCACCAAAGCCCCATATAGCACCCACCACTGCGACCTGTATGCTCTCGTCGGCTGGCCCTCGCTACATATTCGTCGCCAAACCCACTGGCTCCAGGTCATCTACAAGTCTTTGCTAAGGTCGCCTTAACTCAGCTCACTGGTCACCATAGCAACACCCATCCATAGCACGCACTCCAGGAGGTATATCTCACTGGTCATCCCCAAAGCCAACACCTATTTTGGCTGACTTTCCTTCCAGTTCTCTGCTGCCAATCACTGGAACGAATTGCAAAAATTGCTGACTTTGGAGACTTATATCTCCCTCACTAACTTTAAGCATCAGCTATCTGAGCAGCTTACCGATCGCTGCAGCTGTACACAGCCCATCTGTAAATAGCCCATCCAACTGCCTACCTCATCCCCATGTTTTTATATACTTCTTTTGCTCTTTTCCACCCCAGTATCTCTACTTGCACATCATCATCTGCACATCCATCACTCCAGTGTTAATTTGCTACATTGTAATTACTCTGCTACTATGGCCTATTTATTGCCTTACCTCCTTACTCCATTTGCACACACTGTATATAGATTTTTCTGTTGTGTTATTGACTGTACATTTGTTTATCCCACGTGTAACTCTGTGTTTGTGTCGAACTGCTTTGCTTTATCTTGGCCAGGTCACAGTTGTAAATGAGAACTTGTTCTCAACTGGCCTACCTGGTTAAGTAAATAACTAAAATCTTAACTTTATTGACAACACCCAAATGGATACTGTCATTAACGCGGTTCTTCAATAATTACACATAATTCTTAATGCTTTAGCAAACATATTAAACAGGACATTCAAATATCCTTACAATTATAATCCAAGGTAGTGTGAAATGTACTCATAAGCAACCTGGAAATGGAGGTTACTCCCCTGAGTTTTCCCCCATTCACATTCAGAATACATTGTGAAAAACTAAAATCTTTGCTCACCATTTTTGCTCCAGGCAGATATAGTACATCCATAACTATCGCTTTCCTCATTAGCAGGGAGGAGTTTCTGCAATCAAATTGCCCTCGTGCTGCAATTTTAGCAAATACAGAAAGGGGCCTATATTGGAGACCAAAAGTTGTCTGGCACACTGCTTAGAGTTTCAACAACATTAATATCTTATTTCTAGCCTACAATCATCGATGTTACTACTAATGTGAAAACAAGACAAAATATGACTATTCTTGCTCATTTTAAGGCAAATGTCAAATTTTTACATTCATTACAGACGTCAATTGTTGTATAACATCATGGCTACGCTGTTGGCATCACCTTTTACAGTGGATTACCGCTGTTGTGGGCCTTTAAATCATCTGTATGACTTTGTTGTTCACACAGGAGAGATACTTCACTACCGTGGATCCTCTGGGGAGCCTCAACAACCTCATGATGCTGACAAGGCAGAGAAGAGTCTCTCCACATTAGAACACCTCAAGAAACACCCACAGAGATCCACAGGGAAGAGAACTCACTGCTGCTCTGACTGTGGGAAGAGGTTTGTTTCTCCAGGACATTTAAAATCACACGAGAGAATACACACGGGGGAGAAACCTTATAGCTGTGCTCAATGTGGGAAGAGATGCACCCAGTCAACAGACCTTAAAAAACATGAGAGAATACATACAGGAGAGAAACCTTATAGGTGTGATCATTGTGGGAAGAGTTTTGTTCATTCTGGGAAGTTGACTGTACACAGGAGAATACACACAGAGAAGCCTTATACCTGTGATCAGTGTGGGAAGACATTTGTTCAATCTCACCAGCTGACATTACACCAGAGAATACACACAGGAGAGAATCCCTATTGCTGTGATCAATGTGGGAAGAGTTTTACAAGATCTTGCGAACTGACATTACACCAGAGAATACACACAGGAGAGAAATCGTATAGCTGTGATCAATGTGGGAAGAGTTTTGCTGCATCTAGCAATCTGACTGTACACCAGAGAACACACACAGGAGAGAAACCTTATAGCTGTGGTCAATGTGGGAAGACATTTGTTCAATCTCACCAGCTGACATTACACCAGAGAACACACACAGGAGAGAAACCTTTTAGCTGTGATCAATGTGGGAAACGTTTTGCTTCATCTAGCAATCTGACTCTACACCAGAGAATACACACAGGAGAGAAACCCTTTAGCTGTGATCAATGTGGAAAGCGTTTTGCTGCATCTAGCAATCTGACTCTACACCAGAGAATACACACAGGAGAGAAACCCTATTGCTGTGATCAATGTGGGAAGAGTTTTACAAGATCTAGCAAACTGACATTACACCAGAGAATACACACAGGAGAGAAACCTTTTAGCTGTGATCAATGTGGGAAGAGTTTTGCTGCATCTAGCAATCTGACTCTTCACCAGAGAATACACACAGGAGAGAAATCTTATAGCTGTGATCAATGTGGGAAGAGTTTTGGTCGATTTGGGCAGCTGACTGTACACCAGCGAACACACACAGGAGAGAAATCTTATAGCTGTGATCAATGTGGGAAGACATTTGTTCAATCTCGCCAGCTGACATTACACCAGAGAACACACACAGGAGAGAAACCTTTTATCTGTGATCAATGTGGGAAGAGTTTTGCTGTATCTAGCAATCTGACTCTACACCAGAGAATACACACAGGAGAGAAACCTTATAGCTGTGATCAATGTGGGAAGAGTTTTACAGAATCTGGCAATCTGACAAGACACCAGAGAATACACACAGGAGAGAAGCCTTATAGCTGTGATCAATGTGGGAAGAGTTTTTCTGCATCTAGCAATCTGACTCAACACCAGAGAATACACACAGGAGAGAAACCCTATTGCTGTGATCAATGTGGGAAGAGTTTTATAAGATCTAGCAAACTGACATTACACCAGAGACTACACACAGGAGAGAAACCTTTTAGCTGTGATCAATGTGGGAAGAGTTTTGTTCATTCTGGGAGTCTGACTGTACACAGGAGAGAAACCCTATTGCTGTGATCAATGTGGGAAGAGTTTTATAAGATCTAGCAAACTGACATTACACCAGAGAATACACACAGGGGAGAAGCCTTATACATGTGATCAGTGTGGGAAGAGTTTTGCTGCATCTAGCAATCTGACTCTACACCAGAGAATACACACAGGAGAGAAACCTTATAGCTGTGATCAATGTGGGAAGAGTTTTGTTCATTCTGGGAATCTGACTGTACACAAGAGAACACATAGAGGAGAGAAACCTGCCCAGAGATAATCTGATAAAAGATCTCTGATCAAATATCAGAAAATACATGGAGTTGTTTCATGATATCAATAAATAAACTTCACAATGTAGAATGTTAACACATTGTAGTAGGACAATGTAGACACCTAAACGTTTGCCCCTTCATCAATTGATTTCAACATGATATGGATATTAGCCTTGGGGAAAATCCAGGCTCTGAAAGGGTTGTTACACTTACCACGTTGGTGACCCACTTGAATCAAAATGCAACACTTCAAAATGTATCTGGCTGTTTTCTACCAGTTGTCCTCTAACCAGGGATGTACACATTATTCCCAGATTCCGTGTGGTTTTTGAGCTGTTAGTTTTAACAGGACGTGCAACTTCATCTCCCTCCTGTCACACAAATGATTTTAGCATGATATCGATGAATAAGTGTTGTGTTCCTTTGTTTAGCGACCCCTAAATTTAAATGCGTCACTCCAAAATGTAGCTGACTGTCTTCTGCAGGTTGTCCTCTAATCAGTGAGGTAAAATATATCTCCCATTTCCATGTGTTTTTTAGTTGTGTTAGTTTCAACAGCACCTACAACCTGATTTCCCCCCTGACTATATCAGTGATTTATTGCTACTTGTCAAAACAAGTGTTTTTGGTGCTTGTGCAGTTTATAAGAAGCTTGTTTAATAAAAATACAAGTAATATGATTATTGTGGCAGATGTTTGTGTATATAGCACATGTTATGTTTAGGTTTTCAATACATCACAAACTGTTTCTGCATTTTGGTTTTTGATTTGGACAGCCCACCAGACATTATTTCCTAAAGGACTTAATGATGAAATGCCTATGTATTTTATGTTGTGATTCTGAACTTGAATTGTTTTCCTATTTAAGATAATTGTGATGCTTTTCGTACGATGTACCCAATGATTAATGAAAACTTGTCCTCATTGTGGTTTTATTTAATGCGTCTTATTTATACACTGTAGTGTTTGTGAAATGCTTGTTATGTTTGGTAGCACTTATTTATTTGTCCTTTGCCTCCAACCCCTTTCCATGCATGGAAAATATCCCACCTAGCAAAATGTAATTGAAAAGATATTGAAAATAAGACTATGCCCAACATCCAATACACATTCAGTTTTAGTTGAAAGTGAAAGTTGAGAAGATGTCGTTTTTTCATTGACTTGAAAACAACTTAAATTCAACTTACTTGCAGCCTATACACATGGACGCAGTATAATAAATTGGTCTATAATCAATTGTATTAACAATCCTACATCACTCCAGCATTTATTGACAACATCCAAGTGCTAATTGTCTTTATTCCACTACTGAAGAAGCAGGACTCAAATCACCTCATATTTCAAACATTCAGCCTGACAAAAGATACATGTTTTATTATTTTATGCCTCACCATTAAGTTAATTATTGCCAATACATATTAACAAAGGGGTGTACATTTGGTTTGATATTTCATATTTACAATTAATGTAGCATTTAGTAATCAATGATTTATGCAACCAACTGACAATTTTTGGGTACAATTATATTGACGTAATATCAGGGATCATTTTATAATGTCATTTTAGAATATCTGTGTTCATTCTCAGATGTGCCAACCCAAATGTACTAGAGCATGACATTGGGGACTGGGCCCCGATCCAACAACATGCCTATCTAGTGAACCCTGAAAAGAGAGAGAAGCTCCGCAGTGAGGTGGAAAGTTACTATGGATATTGCAGGAGTTTCCTCTTGAAATCAGACATGTCCGTTTTAAGGGCAACTTGGTAGCTGATTGTCTCAAGGCTGGGCAGTCAAAAATGTTTTGTGTTTAGCCATTGCGTTGCCATGGATCCCAATTTATTTTGACTGCACGTTTTTCCGTATTGGAGATGAGTATTGTTTGGGCTCGTTCCAAGGGGACGAGAGTTCTAGAAGCTAGTGAGTTTTAGGAAGACGAGAGTTCTAGAAGCTAGTGAGTTTTAGGAAGACGAGTGTTCTAGAAGCTAGTGGGTTTTAGGAAGACGAGAGTTCTAGAAGCTAGTGAGTTTTAGGAAGACAAGAGTTCTAGAAGCTAGTGGGTTTTAGGAAGACGAGAGTTCTAGAAGCTAGTGAGTTTTAGGAAGACGAGAGTTCTAGAAGCTAGTGAGTTTTAGGAAGACGAGAGTTCTAGAAGCTAGTGGGTTTTAGGAAGACGAGAGTTCTAGAAGCTAGTGAGTTTTAGAAAGACGAGAGTTCTAGAAGCTAGTGAGTTTTAGGAAGACGAGAGTTCTAGAAGCTAGTGAGTTTTAGGAAGACGAGTGTTCTAGAAGCTAGAATTGTAGGATTCTATAGAAAGAAAAAGGATTAAAAAAATTATACGTGTAATAAATAATAAATATTTTGTTTTCTTGTTTTTATTTGTTGATTGTATATTATTATTTAGAAATACGTGTTTTTTCTTGTTTTTAATTGTTGACAGCCAGTAGACACCATGTTTATATTGGTGAAGGTGAAGCATTGTAGATGATTAAGTGAAATGGAAGTTGTAGAGATACTCTGAATGATCGGCTATGAAAAGCCAACTGACATTTACTCCTGAGGTGCTGACCTGTTGCACCCTCGACAACCACTGTGATTATTATAATTTGACAATGCTGGTCATTTATGAACATTTGAACATCTTGGCCATGTTCTGTTATAATCTCCACCCGGCACAGCCAGAAGAGGACTGGCCACCCCTCATAACCTGGTTCCTCTCTAGGTTTCTTCCTAGGTTCCTGCCTTTCTAGGGAGTTTTTCCTAGCCACCGTGCTTCTACACCTGCATTGCTTGCTGTTTGGGGTTTTAGGCTGGGTTTCTGTACAGCACTTTGAGATATCAGCTGATGTAAGAAGGGCTTCATAAATACATTTGATTGATTGATTGATTGATTGATTGTACAACTGAATGCATTCAACTGAGATGTGTCTTGGGTACATATTGGTGTCACCTCGTTAGTCAGTATGTGTTACACCTGTGCTGGCTTGTCCATCTCGTTAGTGGGAAGGTGTTTCACCTGAGCTGGTCCAGGTTCTATTTAAGAGTGTCTGGCCCAGTGCTCCAGTTGTCTTGATACATGTGGAGAGTCAACACCTTTAGTTGCTCCACCTTTTTGGTTTACTTCCTGTCTTTAAGTTTGGTGTGGGTTTTTCTTTTGTTTTCCTCTTCTTGGGCAGATTTAGTGGGTCTCATGGTGGGTGTCTTTTAGGTCCCAGTTGTTGTTACTAGTCAACTTCCAGTGGACACCCCCATAGTGTCTTTCAGAGCCCCTCCTAAAAAAACAAGTTATATTTTGGGTTGGATATTGCATCATATTGTTGATATTTTAATCAATGGCATTTCCTTACAATGCTCATTAGTCTTTCAGTTGTTGTTGTTTTTTATCCTCATATTTGTGTACTAAATATTTCTGATTATGTTCATAGTTTTTTCCTGTGAAGCCATTGTGTTGCATCCATGTCTGACATGTGCTGTATAAATAAAGCTTGATTTGATTTGAACATATTGTAAAACAAATTAACCCAATGACCGATCAATCAACAGACTCTTGCAAAACCAATGAACAAATATGTGCAAAAGCAACACATATTGGTCCATCTTAGTATAAATTCAATATATCTTCCACTGTCAAAATAGTGCAAATGGTATGCATGTTTAGTATCACTTTTCAACCAACCCAGTTCATTTGTTGAAAATGAAAAATGTTGAACTCAACAATACATCAGAGGATTCAACTACTGAGAACTGAAACAAACAAATGGATCAATCCCACGTTTCCAGCCTGCTGAAGGCGTGGTGGAGTGGTAAACACCACCCCCGGCTCTACCAGGGGCTTGAGGTGGTCTCCCACAGCTCTGCTTATGTCATGTTCTGTGGCCTTGCTGTTCCATTTATTGACTGCCCCTGCAACACAGAAACACATTTAGTCATATTATATAAAACACTCAAAGTAATGGATATGGAGCATCTATGGCCTCAGTTACTCCTGGCACCTAAATGTGACTTCTGATCACTCCAAGCTGCATTAGGTTCAGATCTACCAGGATGGGCCTTTGACATAGTCTGGATGCAGTCAGGCCACTGAATATGCATCAGCAATGTAAAGAGATGGGGTGAATAAGTGGGGAAAGGTACATTTGACACAAATTACCTTCATAATATCAAAGAACAAATGTGTGTGTCTGAGGGGAAATTAACTTTCATACAGCCAAAAGGGGTGAGAAATTACACCAATATCAGTGGACAATTTGCACTAATGTAAATAAACATAGATGGAACATATTCCCTTTTGCTGACGTGATGAACCGCTAAGGGGACATAAATATTTACCATCTAAACCATGTGTGACCTCTCACCTCTCTGGCTGTAGAAGTGTTCTTCCTAACCAGTCCCTCAACAGCTCTCTGACTGAGCTCCACCCTCACTGGGTCTTCAGAGGAGAGGAAGGCTGAGGAGGGATGGAAGGATGAATGGATCAGTCAGTCAATAAAGTGTAGAGCTGCTGTCTGACTAAATCACTATTTTAGTAGTTCATTAAAGTAAATAAGGCTTTATGACTGCTGAATACCAACTATCAATCACTTAGATCATGTATTTTCAGGTAGAGATACATCCTTGGGACGTCCCTAGCCCATTGAAGTTGACATTTAAAATGGTTAAGGTAGGGGTTAAGGTTAGGGTTTAGGGTAGGGATGTCCCAAGGATCCCAGATAGCATTGACCATTGTGCATTCTTCTGTCTCTTTTACAAAGCAGGTGTAAAATAAACACAGACAAGACAAGTAGGCACGCAGTGCATTATGGTCATTGTAGTTAAAAAAAAATAGCATCTAATTATGCCAATATGTATGTGGGGTTGTTAGAGAAAATGTGATTGTCAGCCCTAACAAACCATTCTAGCACCTCACCAGGCTCTGAAAAAGTCTTCATTGATGACGAGTTCCTTCTATTCCAGGGGACAGCAGAGAAACTTCATCGATTCCACTCCTTCATCAATACAAGCAGTGAACATCTGAAATTCACCCTCACCTTTCATGTGCATGAAACAAGTTATCTGGACATTTTGATTAAGAGGGACGGGGGTGGCTTTAGCACAGACCTATACAGGAAGCCGATGGACAGGAATTCCCTGTTACGCGGAGTCAGCTTCCACCCTACACCCCTAAAAGAGATCCTCCCCATCAGCCAATAAAGTTGCATACACAGGATTTGTAGTACACAGAGTGACTATGACAAACAAGCTGACTGTCTGAGTGTTTCAGACAGCGGGGTTACCCAGAGGAATGGCTGGATGAGTGTTTCACACAGCGGGGTTACCCAGAGGAATGGCTGAATGAGTGTTTCAGACAGTGGGGTTACCCAGAGGAATGGCTGGATGAGTGTTTCAGACAGCGTGGTTAACCAGAGGAATGGCTGGATGAGTGTTTCAGACAGCGGGGTTACCCAGAGGAATGGCTGGATGAGTGTTTCAGACAGCGGGGTTACCCAGAGGAATGGCTGGATGAGTGTTTCAGACAGCGGGTTTACCCAGAGGAACGTCTGGATGAGTGTTTCAGACAGCGTGGTTACCCAGAGGAATGGCTGGATGAGTGTTTCAGACAGCGGGGTTACCCAGAGGAATGGCTGGATGAGTGTTTCAGACAGCGGGGTTACCCAGAGGAATGGCTGGATGAGTGTTTCAGACAGCGGGGTTACCCAGAGGAATGGCTGGATGAGTGTTTCAGACAGCGGGGTTACCCAGACGAACGGCTGGATGAGTGTTTCAGACAGCGGGGTTACCCAGAGGAATGGCTGGATGAGTGTTTCAGACAGCGGGTTTACCCAGAGGAACGTCTGGATGAGTGTTTCAGACAGCGTGGTTACCCAGAGGAATGGCTGGATGAGTGTTTCAGACAGCGGGGTTACCCAGAGGAATGGCTGGATGAGTGTTTCAGACAGCGGGGTTACCCAGAGGAATGGCTGGATGAGTGTTTCAGACAGCGGGGTTACCCAGAGGAATGGCTGGATGAGTGTTTCAGACAGCGGGGTTACCCAGAGGAACGGCTGGATGAGTGTTTCAGACAGCGGGGTTACCCAGAGGAATGGCTGGATGAGTGTTTCAGACAGCGGGATTACCCAGAGGAATGGCTGGATGAGTGTTTCAGACAGCGGGTTTACCCAGAGGAACGTCTGGATGAGTGTTTCAGACAGCGTGGTTACCCAGAGGAATGGCTGGATGAGTGTTTCAGACAGCGGGGTTACCCAGAGGAATGGCTGGATGAGTGTTTCAGACAGCGGGGTTACCCAGAGGAATGGCTGGATGAGTGTTTCAGACAGCGGGGTTACCCAGAGGAATGGCTGGATGAGTGTTTCAGACAGCGGGGTTACCCAGAGGAACGGCTGGATGAGTGTTTCAGACAGCGGGGTTACCCAGAGGAATGGCTGGATGAGTGTTTCAGACAGCGGGGTTACCCAGAGGAATGGCTGGATGAGTGTTTCAGACAGCGGGGTTACCCAGAGGAATGGCTGGATGAGTGTTTCAGACAGCGGGGTTACCCAGAGAAATGGCTGGATGAGTGTTTCAGACAGCGGGGTTACCCAGAGGAATGGCTGTCTGAGTGTTTCAGACAGCGGGGTTACCCAGAGGAATGGCTGCATGACGCAAGGGATCTTTATAAAAATACAGTGGTGAAAAAAGTACCCAATTGTCATACTTGAGTAAAGAAAACATTTAAAATGTCCTTTTAATTTTGTAAATTTAAAACAGAAACATAACTGTTTGTCCTTATAGGGAACCAGATCGTGACTAGAACTCAGTTACTAAGTCTTTAACCACACTGTGTTGTTACACTGCTGAGTAAAAACTCATGCTTCCTACACTTTAACTTGTTGTCTGAAGATAAAATGTACATTTTACTGAACTGCGTCCAGTCAGCAGATGGACTAGATGCCTCTTAGGCCGCCCATTGTGACTCCGTCAAGAATTCAGCAGAGCAAGTTTGTATGAAGGTCTGGTTATTAAATGGGTACATAGTTCAATAGTAATATCCTCTAAAACGCTCTGGTGACAAACTTTACTGCCCTGTTTCCAGTTGTCCACATGGCTGGGAGAACCTATTCAAGTAAGTAAGTAAATAGATTATGAAAATGTAAAAAAAACAACAATGTATTATTAGCTAACTAACTACAGTGCAGGCTAACTCAAATGAGCTGCTAAATGAGCTAGCTATCTAGCCAACTACACATTCTGTATAGATAGATAGCTAGATAGAATTAAATATCACATTCTGTATAGATATAATTAAATATCACCAGCTACCTAACTTCATATTAGCTAGCTATCTATTTATCACTGTAAAAAACAAACTCCACATGCATTTGTAGGTAGCTAGCTAACAGCCATGGAGGAGGGTGAAAGGATAGCAGCCCCAACTGTCAGTGAGAGAGGAGGCTATTCTGGATAGGGCAGGTACTTTTGTGTAGTTCCTGTCCCTAGAAGTGAGGACGGAGATAATAGTAACATAATATTCAGTGTGGTGTAATCTGACTATAATGAAGTCTGTTTCTTGTGAGGTTTTCTGTCCTCAGATAAAGAGCTCTATGAAAGCCAGTCTACATATGAAGAGGTCCCAATGAAGAGCAGTGGTTCTCAGTCCTGGGGACTCAAAGGGGGGCACATTTTTGTTTTTGCCTTCACACTGCACAGTTGATTCAAATGATTCAAACTCATCATCAAGCTTCAAGTGGTATTTATGTATTCATTTGTGATGCCATCCTTGATATGATTCTGTTATTGTCACATGCTACACATGTACATATGTGTGCCCATGCATCTATCAATCCAATGTTATCATGATTTGTTATCAGGGATATTATACTTTAGTAATCCACAATGACCTGGTGATGTAACAGTCTAATAATTACATTGTCTTCCATATTCCTACAGAGACCTTGTAACTGGAGATTCCTTCATAACGATTGCCTACAGTTACCGTGTAGGGCACTGCAAGGTTGGGTGACCAGGGTCATCTGGGACTGCCTCCTGGAGGAATTCAGGTGTGTGAAGGCTACCTGTGTCCTGCGTAACTTCATGAGGATGGACACGAGGACCAGGAGGGGATCTGCAGCTCGCCGCCGTGTGCCAGAGGAGGAGTCTGCTGCTCTGCAGGATGTTTCAAGGATGGGGTCCAACAACGCAGCAAGAGAGGCAATCCGTGTGCAGGAGATCTTCACCTCCTACTTCTTCAAAGAGGGTGCTGTTCCCTGACAACACCATAGACGTCACTATGCACAACCAAAGGCTCTTTTAAGAGCCATTCACATTTCAATAAGAGTATTCTTCCATTTACTGAGCTATGTCAACTGCAGTTATTCAATTCACAGTTTCTTTCCTTTGATTTCTACTTCTCAGGTGAGGGTGCTGTGTAGGTAATGGTGTGATATCTGTGCAAAAACAAAACAGGCTATTTTAAATCACCCATATTGAAAAAATGTAGAACAATTAGACACCCTATAACCCACACCTACACACTCATGTATCAATCTGATTGATGGATTGTGTTGTGCAGTAAACAGGCTCAGGTGTATAACTGTGGCTCCTTCCACCTTCAAAGAATAGGCAAGAGGGCCAACCATGGAGAATAGTTAGACACTTCATTATTTCTATAACTACGCTGTATTGTTTGTCCTTGTTGGTCCGTTCATGTTTTTCAACATAAAGTACTCTGCAGCCACTTAGTGTGGTGTGGACACCAGGTGAGGCCACACACAGATTCCTGTTGAACACTGTCGCTTTAACTACCTTATTTTCTCAATAACAGTCTCTCTCCTTCACTTCATCCCTCTCTCCTCTTCTCCCTAAATCCTCTAGGTTATATCAGCTGTGTCGGTGAACCCCTCCTGCATCTGAACGCTACAGTCACAAGACGCAGGCCTCCTAATTGTCCCTAGAATTTCTAAGCAAACGGCTGGAGGTAGGGCTTTCTCCTATAGAGCTCCATTTTTATGGAATGGTCTGCCTACCCATGTGAGAGACGCAGACTCAGTCTCAACCTTTAAGTCTTTACTGAAGACTTATCTCTTCAGTAGGTCCTATGATTAAGTATAGTCTGGCCCAGGAGTGTGAAGGTGAACGGAAAGGCTGGAGCAACGAACCGCCCTTGCTGTCTCTGCCTTGCCGGTTCCCCTCTTTCCACTGGGATTCTCTGCCTCTAACCCTTTTACAGGGGCTGAGTCACTGACTTACTGGTGTTCTTCCATGCCGTCCATGGGAGGGGTGCGTCACTTGAGTGGGTTGAGTCACTGACGTGGTCTTCCTGTCTGGGTTGGCGCCCCCCCCCCCCCTTGGGTTGTGCCATGGCGGAGATCTTTGTGGGCTATACTCGGCCTTGTCTTCGGACGGTGAGTTGGTGGTTGTAGACATCCCTCTAGTGGTGTGGGGGCTGTGCTTTGGCAAAGTGGGTGGGGTTATATCCTGCCTGTTTGGCCCTGTCCGGGGGTATCATCGGATGGGGCCACAGTGTCTTCTGATCCCTCCTGTCTCAGCCTCCAGTACTTATGCTGCAGTAGTTTATGTGTCGGGGGGCTAGGGTCAGTCTGTTACATCTGGAGTATTCTCTTGTCTTATCCGGTGTCCTGTGTGAATGTAAATATGCTCTCTCTAATTCTCTCTTTCTCTCTTTCTTTCTTTCTCTCGGAGGACCTGAGCCCTAGGACCATGCCTCAGGACTACCTGGCATGATGACTCCTTGCTGTCCCCAGTCCACCTGGCCATGCTGCTGCTCCAGTTTCAACTGTTCTGCCTGCGGCTATGGAACCCTGACCTGTTCACCGGACGTGCTTGTTGCACCCTCGACAACTACTATGATTATTATTATTTGACCATGCTGGTCATTTATGAACATTTTAACATCTTGACCATGTTCTGTTATAATATCCACCCGGCACAGCCAGAAGAGGACTGGCCACCCCTCATAGCCTGGTTCCTCTCTAGGTTTCTTCCTAGGTTTTTGGCCTTTCTAGGGAGTTTTTCCTAGCCACCGTGCTTCTTTCACATGCATTGCTTGCTGTTTGGGGTTTTAGGCTGGGTTTCTGTACAGCACTTTGAGATTTCAGCTGATGTACAAAGGGCTATATAAATAAATTTGATTTGATTTGAACTGGCTACATAGAGGGCACAGCATGATCAGAGGTGAGAGGTCACTTGGTCAGGTCAACAGGAAGTATTATTAAAGAGATGCTTTACATTGAAATACAGATAGAGATGCAGTAGTCCCAGAGTTAATGATCCCAGGTCAGTTTATATTATACAGGAAGTATTATTAAAGAGATGCTTTACATTGAAATACAGACAGAGATGCAGTAGTCCCAGAGTTAATGATCCCAGGTCAGTTTATATTATACAGGAAGTATTATTAAAGAGATGCTTTACATTGAAATACAGATAGAGATGCAGTAGTCCCAGAGTTAATGATCCAAGGTCAGTTTATATTATACAGGAAGTATTATTAAAGAGATGCTTTACATTGAAATACAGATAGAGATGCAGTAGTCACAGAGTTAATGATCCCAGGTCAGTTTATATTATACAGGAAGTATTATTAAAGAGATGCTTTACATTGAAATACAGATAGAGATGCAGTAGTCCCAGAGTTAATGATCCAAGGTCAGTTTATATTATACAGGAAGTATTATTAAAGAGATGCTTTACATTGAAATACAGACAGAGATGCAGTAGTCCCAGAGTTAATGATCCAAGGTCAGTTTTTTATTTCACCTCCTGATTGATGACTAACAATGTTAGAATAAAAAATAAAAACACAAGGTTTAAACATGCTCTCTCTCTCTCCATCTGTCTCTCGTCTGCAGATATGTTTTGATGTGAGAGGAGGCCAACCCCCAGTCCCATCATCGCCACCTCACCTGCTTTTAAGAACCTTTGGGCCGACGAGAGACACTATTATGTAATTGTGATGAACTGAGAGAATATTTATGTAGCACTGTGATTCATTAATCATGTGCTGCCTTCCCTGCTCCTATGTGCTTACCTCTTTCCCTTTCTGTCTTTTACACCTCTCTCACCACCTCCTCTTTCTTCCTCTGTTTTTATAATGCACAACAGATGTGCATTGAAGTACAGATTAAACTTGTATTTATAACACTTGGATAATGAGCTTTTCAATAAAGCATTTCACATTCTCTACTGGTTGAAATGAAGTGTAATGTGATGAAATACTCCACCTATCCTGTGTTTATCAGATCAATGCAGATGAAGGAGATTAGATGTTGAGATGAACCAGTGTTAGAGTATTTACATGATGCATAGGAAGTGTAGTGTACTGTTTTTTAACATTATATTTCTGTATATATGAATTAACTAGTTAAATCCTGTTTCTAGTCTATTAGTTACAATGCGTAACCATTGATGTCCCAGGACCAAGATTGGTAAACACTGTTGAAGAGTATAATTGTAATACATGCATGCAGACACAGCGTCATTCAAAGACTGGAATTTGATACTCCTGGTATTGGATATGACTGAAAAATAATCTCAAAGACATTCATACCTAAACTGCACCTTTATTTGCCAAGGTAGAGTACATGATCAGTGAATATATTAAATGTACAGGCTACAATGTGGGGATCTCATGCATGGTAATAACTACATGTATATACGACTTGCATCCTTGGCACAACATGATATTATATTCTACTCAATCCATAGGCTTCATTAATGTCATTCAGGCTGTTTTGAAGTTGATACAACTGGCTATGATAGCTGAGGTTCATAGGTTCTGAACTAATATGTATACCAAACGTTTGGGTCCATACACAGATCGGCTAGATAGCTAGCTACACATCCATAGGCATACAGGTATTTTAATCATCCACTGCACAATAAGCAAGAACATAGCTAGCTACGTTATTTCATCTATCTGCATGGCAAATATCAGCAAGGCAAGCTTACGAAATTGTACATTCAATTTACAGTAAATTCTTCAGCTGGCTAGATTCTATACATCCACTGTTTCACAAAACGACAGCCTGGTTTGCTGGTTGTTTCAGGAGTCCCTAAAACAGCCAGAAAGACAATTTCATACTCATGTCACAACACCCATAAAGCTAGTCAGCTAGCTGGCTAATGTTAGCTAGTCAGCTAGCTGGTTAATGTTAGCTAGTCAGCTAGCTGGTTACTGTTAGCTAGTCAGCTAGCTGGTTAATGTTAGCTAGTCAGCTAGCTGGTTAATGTTAGCTAGTCAGCTAGCTGGTTAATGTTAATGTTAGCTAGTCAGCTAGCTGGCTAAATCGCAATTTTCGTAAATGAACTTTACGATAAAAAAAAATGCATAATCGTTTGTCTCTACATTAACTAACATTCCTGTCAAATGTACATGTTTTTGCATGATTCGTTATGACGTTATAATCCCTTACATTTGCTTCCATCCTAGTATTTCTGTCCACCATCTTTGATCCATTTCAGTTCTGTGTAGGGGTATCCCTCTCTCCTAGTATTTCTGTCCTCCATCTTTGATCCAGTTCAGTTCTGTGTAGGGGTACCCCTCTCTCCTAGTATTTCTGTCCTCCATCTTTGATCCAGTTCAGTTCTGTGTAGGGGTACCCCTCTCTCCTAGTATTTCTGTCCGCCATCTTTGATCCAGTTCAGTTCTGTGTAGGGGTATCCCTCTCTCCTAGTATTTCTGTCCGCCATCTTTGATCCAGTTCAGTTCTGTGTAGGGGTACCCCTCTCTCCTAGTATTTCTGTCCGCCATCTTTGATCCAGTTCAGTTCTGTGTAGGGGTACCCCTCTCTCCTAGTATTTCTGTCCGCCATCTTAGATCCAGTTCAGTTCTGTGTAGGGGTACCCCTCTCTCCTAGTATTTCTGTCCGCCATCTTTGATCCAGTTCAGTTCTGTGTAGGGGTACCCCTCTCTCCTAGTATTTCTGTCCACCATCTTTAATCCAGTTCAGTTCTGTGTAGGGGTACCCCTCTCTCCTAGTATTTCTGTCCGCCATCTTAGATCCAGTTCAGTTCTGTGTAGGGGTACCCCTCTCTCCTAGTATTTCTGTCCACCATATTTGATCCAGTTCAGTTCTGTGTAGGGGTACCCCTCTCTCCTAGTATTGCTGAAGAAAGTAATGAATATTTTATGACCAGCGATGTTCCTTATTCCTACCCTTTAACTTTTTGTCTGACAAATTAACATTTTACTCAACTGCGTTACCCACTCCAGTCAGCAGATGGCGGTCTGGGAATTTCAGGCGATGCTGTTGGTGTGACGTATAATCTAGTGGACGGAACTCTTCTTTCAACAGCAGCAACAGTTAGTCAGACACCACAGTAGCTTGCTAGACAAAATAGCCGAACCAATAAAGCTCTTTAGACGCGTTAGTGTATATTAGCCACTGTGTTTTAAACCCACTACTGTCGTCTAGTTAGTTATCCGATTTAATTTCATATTTACGGTGTTGTTGTTATTATTCAGCTAGCGGGCTGGTTAAGTTAGCATTAGCCTAGCTAGCTAACATCTCCGACCATGCGGTCACTGAGCTACTCTCCTCCTGCTAAAGAAGATGAGGACATCACAGTAAAACAAGAAGTAGAGGGTGAGGCCGTTACTGTGAAAGAAGAAAAAGACTCGTTCAGAGTGAAAGAGGAGGAGGATGTTACAGTAAAAGAAGAGGAGGATGCAGTTTATGGAGTGAAAGAGGAAGAGATGACTGTTACATCGATAGAGGAGGAAACTGGACATCTGGGCCCGGTTTCCCAAACGCATCTTAAGGCGTCCAATGGTTCTAACGGTGAACTTAGCCATAAGATGGTTTTGAGAAACCGTTCCCTGATTAACACTAGTAAGTACTGTCTTAAATACAGAGGCACAAACTCTGCAGTTGTTGAACTGATGTGTGGTGTTAAAGCGGAAATATGCAATAGCTACATCCATATTGTGACTTTTAGATTATTAATTTATAGCCATTGATTGTTGAAGAATATAACACATGCCTCATGAGCTTAGTTCAACTGTTGTACCCCATCAGAACCCCAAATAAGCTTTTTTTTACTCCAATGTTTAGAAATGTAAACCAACACTGTATAGCCTCAACATAGTTAAAACTATAATGTTGATATCATGGATGGTCAGTCCTTGCATCCATAGATCTGTCTATGAATTTGAAAGTAGTTACATTTCTCCAACCCCATAATCATCTTATAACCAAAACAGTGGTGGAATGACAGCTTTGTTGTTGTATGAACTGCAGATTGCTGGGTTGTGTGAGTTTTTTCAACAGTAACAAAATGGCTGCCCAGAGGCTTGGTTTGGTAAACAGCTGAGGGATGGGGGAAGGAGGAGTGTAACCACTCAAATTTATTCATCCAGGATGTCATAATGATAGTTTAACCAGGTTTCTAGGCTATATAGTATATTCTAGAATTCATCCATTATGTCATAATGATAGTTTAACCAGGTTTCTAGGCTATATAGTATATTCTAGAATTCATCCATGATGTCATAATGATAGTTTAACCAGGTTTCTAGGATATATAGTATATTCTGGAATTCATCCATGATGTCATAATGATAGTTTAACCAGGTTTCTAGGATATATAGTATATTCTAGAATTCATCCATGATGTCACAATGATAGTTTAACCAGGTTTCTAGGCTATATAGTATATTCTGGAATTCATCCATGATGTCATAATGATAGTTTAACCAGGTTTCTAGGATATATAGTATATTCTATAACTGCCAGTGTAGATTTCCTTTGGAGGCAAATTATTAGAGCTGTTGATAAGTCATTGTATAATATTCAGCCAATTGTTTTTCATGTCATTACATTAAAGGCAAGACATACCTAGATTCAATTACATTCATGAATTGGTTTGAAACCTTTGTTTTAAACCCTTCTCAAAATTGGTGCCTTGCCGGATTTGTAAAAAATGGTTTGTCATGAAACTCTATTTTTTAAATGTATTTAAATGTAACCTTTATTTAACTATACAAGTCAGTTAACCTCTATGGACTAACATTAGATTATATCAGCAGAGTACCCAGCCAGAAATAATCAGACACCCATTTTTCAAGCTAGCATATAATGTCACATAAACCCAAACCACAGCTAAATGCAGCACTAACCTTTGATGATCTTCATCAGATGACACCCCTAGGACATTATGTTATACAATACATGCATGTTTTGTTCAATCAAGTTCATATTTATATATCAAAAACCAGCTTTTTACATTAGCATGTGACGTTCAGAACTAGCATAACCCCCGCAAACTTCCGGTGAATTTACTAAATTACTCACGATAAACGTTCACAAAAAACATAATTATTTTAAGAATTATAGATACAGAACTCCTCTATGCACTCGCTATGTCCGATTTTAAAATAGCTTTTCGGTGAAAGCACATTTTGCAATATTCTGAGTACATAGCCCGGCCATCACAGGCTAGCTATTTTGACACCCAGCAAGTTTAGCACTCACCAAAGTCAGATTTACTATAAGAAAAATGTTATTACCTTTGCTGTTCTTCGTCAGAATGCACTCCCAGGACTTCTACTTCAATAACAAATGTTGGTTTGGTTCAAAATAATCCATAGTTATATCCAAATAGCGGCGTTTTGTTCGTGCGTTCAAGACACTATCTGAAAGGTAAATAAGGGTCACGCGCCCGACGCGTTTCGTGACAAAAAAATTCTAAATATTCCATTACCGTACTTCGAAGCATGTCAACCGCTGTTTAAAATCAATTTTTATGCGATTTTTCTCGTAAAAAAGCGATAATATTCCGACCGGGAAACCCTGTATACGCTCAAAGAGAGAGAAAGTAAAAATGGAGTCGGCCCGTGCACGCCCCTCCATTCTCATTGTTCTCAGATCGACCACTTACTGAAGGCGCTAATGTGTTTCAGCCTGGGGCTCCAAAGCCAAGATTCAAATTTCTGGCGCCTTCTGAGAGCCTATGGGAGTGTTAGAAAATGTCACGTCATGCCAGAGATCCCCTGTTTTGGTTAGAGATGATCAAGAAGGTCATGAAATGGTCAGAGAGAGCGTTTCCTGTTTGGAATCTTCTCAGGTTTTGGCCTGACAAATGAGTTCTGTTATACTCACAGACACCATTCAAACAGTTTTAGAAACTTTGGAGTGTTTTCTATCCAAAGCTAATAATTATATGCATGTTCTAGTTTCTGGGCAGGAGTAATAATCAGATTAAATTGGGTATGTTTTTTATCCGGCCGTGCAAATACTGCCCCCTATCCCCAACAGGTTAACAACACCCAAATGGATAACGCTGTTCTTAATACTGTAGCAAACATTATATTAAGCAGGACATTCAAGCGAGCCTTACAATTATAATCCAAAGTAGTGTGAAATGTACTCATAAGCAACCTGGAAATGGAGGTTACTCCCCTGAGTTTTCCCCCATTCACATTCAGAATACATTGTGAAAAACTAAAATCTTTGCACACCATTTTTGCTCTAATCAGATATAGTACATCCATAACTATCGGTTTCCTCATTAGCAGGGAGGAGTTTCTACAATCAAATTGCATGTGCATCGCCCTCATGCCACAATTTTAGGAAACACAGAAAGGGCCCTACATTGGAGACCAATTAGTCGTCTGGCACAGTGCTTAAGAGTTTCAACAACATGAATAACTTATTTCTAGCCTACAATCATCTATGTTACTACTAATGTGAAAACAAGACAAAATATGACTGTTCTTGCTCATTTTAAGACAATTGTTAAATCATTTTAACATTCATTACAGACGTCAATTGTTGTACAACATCATGGCAACGCTGTTGGCATCACCTTTTACAGTGGATTTCCGCTGTTGTGGGCCTTTAACCATCTGTCTGACTTTGTTGTTCACACAGGAGAGAGACGTGACTATCGTGGATCCTCTGGGGAGCCTCAACAACCTCATGATGCTGACAAGGCAGAGAAGAGTCTCTCCACATCAGAACACCTCAATAAACACCAGCAGAGACCCACAGGGAAGAGAACTCACTGCTGCTCTGACTGTGGGAAGAGATTCACCTCATCAACAGGCATTCAAATTCATCAGAGAATCCACACAGGAGAGAAACCCTATAGCTGTGATCAATGTGGGAAGAGTTTTACTGAGTCAGGCAAACTGAAATCACACCAGAGAACACACACAGGAGAGAAACCTTATAGCTGTGGTCAATGTGGGAAGAGTTTTACTGAGTCAGGCAAACTGAAATCACACCAGAGAACACACACAGGAGAGAAACCTTATAGCTGTGGTCAATGTGGGAAGAGTTTTACTCAGTCAAGCAACCTGATATCACACCAGAGAACACACACAGGAGAGAAACCTTATAGCTGTGGTCAATGTGGGAAGAGTTTTACTCAGTCAAGCAACCTGATATCACACCAGAGAACACACACTGGAGAGAAACCTTTTATCTGTGGTCAATGTGGTAAGAGTTTTACTACATCTGGCTCTCTGACTGAACACCAGAGAACACACACAGGAGAGAATCCTTGCTGTAATCAATGTGGGAAGAGTTTTACTACATCTAGCTATCTAGCAATACACCAGAGAACACACACAGGAGAGAAACCTTGCTGTAATCAATGTGGGAAGAGTTTTTCTACATCTGGCTATCTATCAATACACCAGAGAACACACACAGGAGAGAAACCTTGCTGTAATCAATGTGGGAAGAGTTTTTCTACATCTGGCTATCTATCAATACACCAGAGAACACACACAGGAGAGAAACCTTGCTGTAATCAATGTGGGAAGAGTTTTACTACATCTGGCTCTCTGACTCGACACCAGAGAACACACACAGGAGAGAAACTTTATAGCTGTGATCTATGTTGGAAGAGATACTCTGATAAAAGATCTCTGATCAAACATCAGAAAATACATACATGAAGGAGTTGTTTCATGACATCAATGAAAAAATGTCAATGTTTTTAACATTGTAGTAGGAGTATTTTTGGGAATTTCACAATTTAGAACCCTAAACGTTTGCCCCATTCAATTGATTTCAGCGTGATATGGATATTAGCCTTGGGAAAAATCCAGGCTCTGAATTGAAAGAGTTACTATTTATGTGATTTAACAAAAAGTACTAACAAAAAAAGAGTTGTGTTACACTTACCATGTTGGTGACCCACTTGAATCAAAATACAACACTTCAAAATGTAGCGAGCTGTTTTCTACCAGTTGTCCTCTAACCAGGGATGTACACATTATTCCCAGATTCCGTGTGCTTTTTGAGCTGTTAGTTTTAACAGGACGTGCAACCTCATCTCCCTTCTGTCACACAAATGATTTTAGCATGATATCAATGAGTTATGACAAATAAGTGTTGTGTTCCTTTGTTTAGCGACCCCTAAATTTAAATGCATCACTCCAAAATGTAGCTGACTGTCTTCTGCAGGTTGTCCTCTAACCAGTGAGGTAAAATATATCTCCCATTTCCATGTGTTTTTTTTGGTTGTGCCAAAAACGCTATTTTGACAAGTAGCAATAAATCACTGATATAGTCAGGGGGGAAATCAGGTTGTACGTGCTGTTGAAACTAACACAACTAAAAAAACACATGGAAATGGGAGATATATTTTACCTCACTGATTAGAGGACAACCTGCAGAAGACAGTCAGCTACATTTTGGAGTGATGCATTTAAATGTAGGGGTCGCTAAACAAAGGAACACAAAACTTATTTGTCATCACTCATCGATATCGTTTTCAATTTATCACAAACTGTTTCTGCATTTGGACTATTGATTTGGACACGTTAAAACTGTGACATTGGGGATATCCCACCTAGCAAAATGTAATTGAAACTAAGACTATGCCCGACGTACAATATAAGTTTGTTTTTAGTTGAAAAGAAAACTATTTAATTTCAATGTACTTGCAGCTTATACACATGGACGTCTATAATACATTTTATTAACAATCCTAATAAATTGAGTGCTCCAGTCAACACCTTTAGTTGCTCCACCTTGTGGGTTTTTCTTCTGTTTGCCTCTTCTTGGGCAGATTTAGTGGGTCTCATGGTGGGTGTCTTTTATGTCCCAGTTGTTGTTACTAGTCAACTTTCAGTGGACACTGAGAGCAAAACTGCAAGATTAATTTTTACTACAATGTCCATATATTGTGGGTAAAATTCTTGTGAAACTGGCGGTTTTTCACAAGCAGGCTTTAATGTGCTGGGCTTTGTTGTATAAACACAACTTTTCACCTCATAAATGTTTTATTTGGAACTATGGGTCAATATTACATAGAAATAAGATGTTATTTAACCATAAATGGTTCTCGAAAAACATTGTTCTTGTCAGCCAATTGGTTAATAACGGTGGGAATCTATTTACATGGAGAGAATTTATGGAAATATACAAATTTGAGGTTTCAAGCAAGGAATATGACACTGTTATTAAAGCTATACCTAGTGGGATAAAAACTTTACTTCAGAATAATGCATATTTTGGAATATCTCCGATTGTAAGCGATATTCAGGTGAATGGCATTGGTCTACTAGATACGAAATTCAACAATCGTTTAATAAGGGATATTTTCTACAGGAAGTCTATTCCCTCTGCGATATTTTGTTGGGCTTCATTGTTTGATGTAAACTGGCGCCGTGCTTGGCTCACTCCACACAGATTTATGGTGACCAATAAAGTAAAGGAGATCTCCTTTAAGATAATCCATAGATGCTATCCGTGTAATAGCTTGATTTCTAAATATATATTTGACGTTACCAGTGAATGCAGTTTTTGTGAACTAGAAACTGAATCCATTGAACACTTATTCTGTAATTGTTTATATAGTGAAGTATTTTGGACTGATGTAAAACTATATCTTAGCCGCAAATTGCATACAACCATTGATATTACTAAGTTTGACATATTATTTTACTACACTGATTCCACAATTGAACGTGAGTATGTCATAAATCTCTTTATTTTATTAGGAAAATCTTTCATCCACAAATCAAAATTTTTGAAGAAAAAGCCCCTTTTCTTAATTTTTTTATCTGATGTGGAACAGTACGTAGAATCTTTAAATCGTATACAAAACAATATGTCAAAAAAATGGATTCGATATATGTCTGTATTTGATTTGATATAATAGTTTTTTTTTTTTCTCTAATTTCTTTGGATTCCCTCTGGCTGTTATGTTATGTTATGTTTTGCATGTTACTTTTTTGCATGTTACTGTTATTTACAACAAGTTAAATAAAGATCTGTGTAAACTAAAAAAATAAAAAAAATAATAGTTAGCGAATACATTACTGTAAACTAAAAAAAATTATAAAAATTAAATAATAAAAAAATTATGAATATGAAACTGCCTTAAATACAGATGTGAATGATAGTATGTTTTAAATTCTCACTTAAAATATGCAGTGCTCTATTTGAACGTCTCAATATAATATTATTATTTCATGAAAGGAATGAAAAATACATTTGTTTAAAAAAAAAAAAAAAAATCTCAACTGCGTTTCCCTCCAGTCAGCAGACGGCGATGTGCGTCTTTCAGGCGATGCTGCAGCGTGACGTATAATCTAGTGGACGGAACGGATCAACAACAACGAGTCAGCCACCTTGGTAGCCAACAGCCGAAACATTTAGACTGTTTCTGTGCATATTTGCCTCTGTGTTTTAAATATACTTCTGACATCTAGTTAATTGCCCCCATTTAAATGTTATAGGTACATTGTTAGTCAACTAGCTGGCTTGATAAGTTAGCCTAGCACTAAACTAGTCGCTCATGCTAACTAGCTAGCTAACATCCCCGACCATGAGCTCACTGATGTATTCCTCGCCTACTAAAGAAGGGGAGGTCTGCTGGACGGAGAAAGAAGCTCTGTGGCTGAACATTGTCATGAAAGAGGAGAAGGAAGACGCGTTCAGAGTGAAGGAGGAGGAGGATGTTACTGTAAAAGAAGAGGAGGAAGAGAAAGAAGAGGATGCAGTTTTTGGAGTGAAGAAAGGGAGAGATAACGGTCATATTGACAGAGGAGTCAGGAGATCTGATTACCATCAGTAAGTACTGTCTTAAAAACGGACTCTAACTGTCCAAAGGGTTTGAACGAATGTGTTGTTTTAAAGCAGCATACTGAAATTCTATACTTGAAAATGTTGTTCTGTACTCTAGGAATTTATGTTATAATATAATGTTAAAGCTACATTTTAAAATGGGTGATTAAAGCCCTGAATGCTGATTGGCTGACAGCCATGGTATATCAGGCCGTATACCACGGGTATGTCATGTATTTTTACTGTTCTAATTATGTTGGTAACATGTTTATAATAGCAATAAGACACCTCAGGGGTTTGTGATAGATGGCTAATATACCACGGCTAAGTTCTGTATCCGGGCACTCTGTGTTGAGTCGTGCTTAAGAACAGTCTTTAACCGTGCTATATTGGCCATATACCACACTTCCTCTGGCCTTATTACTTAACTGTAACATGTGTATACCATCAGAGTCCCCCCACCACAAAATCACAACTTAATTGTCTCACAGAATCGCAAACATGTTATAAATGAAATTTTTGACATGTGTCCATTGTAGGCCTTGCGTAGAGTGTGTATACCCACAAAAAGCAGATTTCTAAATAATGTTGGAGAAATACATAAAATAAGTGTCACGTCCTGACCATAGTAACTGGTTATTTTCTATGGTAGAGTAGGTCAGGGTGTGACAGGCGGTGTTTTGTGTTTTTCTATTTCTATGTGTTAGTTCTAGGTTTTCTCTTTCTATGTTTTTTTGGGGGGTTGATCTCCAATTGGAGGCAGCTGGTCCTCGTTGCCTCTGATTGGAGATCATATTTAAGTAGGGGTTTTTCTTCCTGGGTTTTTGTGGGCAGTTGCATTCTGTTTAGTCTCTGTACCTGACAGAACTGTAAGTTGATAATTTCCTTTTGTTATTTTGTCATTAGTGTTTTGAGTAAATAAATATAATAATGAACACGCTGCGTTTTGGTCCCCTCTATACGACGCCCGTTACAATAAGAAGCATTATTGAAATGAAATGGACACGTGTTATGGGGAGACTGAAAATATTAGCAAAAGGACAAGTGTTTTGGGGAGACTGAACATAATAGCAAAAGGACAGTTTGTAAGTCTTCAAAATAACAATTTTGAAGGAAAGGTGTGGCTAAACAAAAACATATAATTTAGAGAGATAGTAATGTCCATTATTACTTTAGAGATGAAGTGGGACACCAACAAAACGTTATTAACAATGGATCAACTGCAGCCTATAACACTGACTGGAATAGTAATATATATTATTATAGAGCTCTGTTCAGCCTATAAACATTATCTATTATTATAGAGCTCTGATCAGCCTATAAACATGACATTATCTATTATTATAGAGCTCTGATCAGCCTATAAACATGACATTATCTATTATTATAGAGCTCTGATCAGCCTATAAACATGACATTATCTATTATTATAGAGCTCTGATCAGCCTATAAACATGACATTATCTATTATTATAGAGCTCTGATCAGCCTATAAACATGACATTATCTATTATTATAGAGCTCTGTTCAGCCTATAAACATGACATTATCTATTATTATAGAGCTCTGTTCAGCCTATAAACATGACATTATGTATTATTATAGAGCTCTGATCAGCCTATAAACATGACATTATCTATTATTATAGAGCTCTGATCAGCCTATAAACATGACATTATGTATTATTATAGAGCTCTGCTCAGCCTATAAACATGACATTATCTATTATTATAGAGCTCTGATCAGCCTATAAACATGACATTATCTATTATTATAGAGCTCTGATCAGCCTATAAACATGACATTATCTATTATTATAGAGCTCTGATCAGCCTATAACATGACATTATCTATTATTATAGAGCTCTGTTCAGCCTATAAACATGACATTATCTATTATTATAGAGCTCTGATCAGCCTATAACATGACATTATCTATTATTATAGAGCTCTGATCAGCCTATAACATGACATTATCTATTATTATAGAGCTCTGTTCAGCCTATAAACATGACATTATCTATTATTATAGAGCTCTGTTCAGCCTATAACATGACATTATCTATTATTATAGAGCTCTGTTCAGCCTATAACATGACATTATCTATTATTATAGAGCTCTGATCAGCCTATAAACATGACATTATCTATTATTATAGAGCTCTGATCAGCCTATAACATGACATTATCTATTATTATAGAGCTCTGATCAGCCTATAACATGATCTATTATTATAGAGCTCTGATCAGCCTATAAACATGACATTATCTATTATTATAGAGCTCTGATCAGCCTATAAACATGACATTATCTATTATTATAGAGCTCTGATCAGCCTATAAACATGACATTATCTATTATTATAGAGCTCTGATCAGCCTATAAACATGACATTATCTATTATTATAGAGCTCTGATCAGCCTATAACATGACATTATCTATTATTATAGAGCTCTGATCAGCCTATAACATGACATGATCTATTATTATAGAGCTCTGATCAGCCTATAACATGACATGATCTATTATTATAGAGCTCTGATCAGCCTATAACATGACATTATCTATTATTATAGAGCTCTGATCAGCCTATAAACATGACATTATCTATTATTATAGAGCTCTGATCAGCCTATAACATGACATTATCTATTATTATAGAGCTCTGATCAGCCTATAACATGACATTATCTATTATTATAGAGCTCTGATCAGCCTATAACATGACATTATCTATTATTATAGAGCTCTGATCAGCCTATAAACATGATCTATTATTATAGAGCTCTGATCAGCCTATAAACATGACATTATCTATTATTATAGAGCTCTGATCAGCCTATAACATGACATTATCTATTATTATAGAGCTCTGATCAGCCTATAACATGACATTATCTATTATTATAGAGCTCTGATCAGCCTATAACATGACATTATCTATTATTATAGAGCTCTGATCAGCCTATAACATGACATTATCTATTATTATAGAGCTCTGATCAGCCTATAACACTGACTGGAATAGTAATATCTATTATTATAGAGCTCTGATCAGCCTATAACATGACATTATCTATTATTATAGAGCTCTGTTCAGCCTATAACATGACATTATCTATTATTATAGAGCTCTGTTCAGCCTATAAACATGACATTATCTATTATTATAGAGCTCTGATCAGCCTATAACATGACATTATCTATTATTATAGAGCTCTGATCAGCCTATAACATGACATTATCTATTATTATAGAGCTCTGATCAGCCTATAACATGACATTATCTATTATTATAGAGCTCTGATCAGCCTATAAACATGATCTATTATTATAGAGCTCTGCTCAGCCTATAAACATGACATTATCTATTATTAAAGAGCTCTGTTCAGCCTATAAACATGACATTATCTATTATTATAGAGCTCTGATCAGCCTGTAAACATGACATTATCTATTATTGTAGAGCTCTGCTCAGCCTGTAAACATGACATTATCTATTATTGTAGAGCTCTGCTCAGCCTATAAACATGACATTATCTATTATTATAGAGCTCTGCTCAGCCTATAAACATGATCTATTATTATAGAGCTCTGATCAGCCTATAAACATTATCTATTATTATAGAGCTCTGCTCAGCTTATAAACATGACATTATCTATTATTATAGAGCTCTGATCAGCCTATAAACATGATCTATTATTATAGAGCTCTGCTCAGCCTATAAACATGATCTATTATTATAGAGCTCTGTTCAGCCTATAAACATGACATTATTTATTATTATAGAGCTCTGATCAGCCTGTAAACATGACATGATCTATTATTATAGAGCTCTGCTCAGCCTATAAACATGACATTATCTATTATTATAGAGCTCTGTTCAGCCTATAAACATGACATTATCTATTATTATAGAGCTCTGCTCAGCCTATAAACATGACATTATCTATTATTATAGAGCTCTGTTCAGCCTATAAACATGACATTATCTATTATTATAGAGCTCTGATCAGCCTGTAAACATGACATTATCTATTATTATAGAGCTCTGATCAGCCTGGAAACATGACATTATCTATTATTATAGAGCTCTGATCAGCCTGTAAACATGACATTATCTATTATTATAGAGCTCTGATTAGCCTGTAAACATGACATTATCTATTATTATAGAGCTCTGCTCAGCCTATAAACATGACATTATCTATTATTATAGAGCTCTGATCAGCCTGAAGACATGACATTATCTATTATTATAGAGCTCTGCTCAGCCTATAAACATGACATGATCTATTATTATAGAGCTCTGATCAGCCTATAAACATGACGTTATCTATTATTATAGAGCTCTGATCAGCCTATAAACATGGCATTATCTATTATTGTAGAGCTCTGTTCAGCCTATAAACATGATCTATTATTATAGAGCTCTGCTCAGCCTATAAACATTATCTATTATTATAGAGCTCTGATCAGCCTGTAAACATGACATTATCTATTATTATAGAGCTGTGCTCAGCCTGTAAACATGACATTATTTATTATTATAGAGCTCTGCTCAGCCTATAGACATGACATTATCTATTATTATACAGCTCTGCTCAGCCTATAAACATGATCTATTATTATACAGCTCTGCTCAGCCTATAAACATGACATTATCTATTATTATAGAGCTCTGCTCAGCCTAAAATACGACATTATGTAGCCTGGCAGGTAGGAGCCAGTAACCGAAAGGTTGCTGGATCAAATCCCCGAGCTGACAAGGTAAAAACGCTGTCATTCTGCCCCTGAGCAAGGAAGTTAACCCACTGTTCCCTGGCTGCCGATGACGTGGATGTCTATTAAGGCAGCCCCCCGCACCTCTCTGATTCAGAGGGGTTGGGTTAAATACGGGACACACATTTCAGTTGAATCCATTCAGTTGACTAGGTATATCCCTTTCCCTATTGTAGAGCTCTGCTCAGCCTATAAACATGTGAGAAAGATTAGATTTTATGTTCTACATTATTATTATTATTAGGGCAGCCACCAAGTTTTTATTAAATTATGTAATGTTCTGAAAACTGACTTCAGGTTTTTGAGGAATCTAGCCTCACAGGAAGACAGTTTTATTTTATGGAGGTTTAATTCAGTTCTCTGTTTAATATTGAACTAAATACTCTGTCTTTGGTAGGAGAGGGACCAGACTCTCACTCTGACAGCGGGGAGACTCCTTCAAGGGAACCAGACCCAGAGACGCCCAAACCAGCGAGACAACACCACTGTTCCCAGTGTGAAAAGAGTTTTAAGTGGTTAAGGAACCTGAAAGTACATGAGAGAACGCATACAGGAGAAAACCCTTACGAATGCTCCCACTGTGGAAAGAGTTTTACCAAGTTAGGGAACCTAAAAGAGCATGAGAGGACACACACAAGAGAAAAGAGTTTCCAATGTTCCCAGTGTGGAAAGAGGTTTACCCAGTTACGGTACCTGAAACAACATGAAGAAATACACACAGAAGATAGGAAGACCTACCACTGCTCTCAGTGTGGAAAGATATTTACTGGGTTAGGGAACCTGAAAATACATATGAGAAGACACTCTGGAGAGAAGCCGTACCACTGTTCCCACTGTGTAAAGAGGTTTACTCAGTTAGGGAGCCTGAAACCACATGAGAGGGGACACACTGGAGAGAAGCCTTATCACTGTTCCCACTGTGGAAGGAATTTTAGGTGGTATGCGAGCCTGAAGGAGCATGAGAGAATACACACAGGAGAAAAGCCTTACCACTGTTCCAATTGTGAAAAGAGTTTTACCCATCGAGGGAGCCTGAAAGCGCATGAGAGAATACACTCAGGAGAAAAGCCTTACAAATGTTCCCGATGTGAAAAGAGTTTTACCCGGTTAGGGAGCTTGAAAAAGCATGAGAGAACACACACAGGAGAAAAGCCTTTCCAACATACTAATACACAGGAGGAGAAGACATACCACTGCTCTCATTGTGGAAAGACATTTTCCCAGTCAGAGGACCTGAAATCACATGAGAGAATAGAGAGGCTGTGTTCTGACTTATGTTTTTGATTGAGAAATTGTGTTTTTGTTCATTCTACATTAAATAATATTGTATGAATGAAATCATACTGAAAAATAGGTCTACATGTTTTTTCCAGCTCAAGACATGATCATGTCGAAAAAATCGGATTAAAAGAGTAAAAAAAAATGTTTTGATTATGAACTTAAGATTGATTGAATGCAAGTGTAAACCCCTAAATGTTGTTCACTATATCATTGGGATATTTCAAACATGTTAATTATTAAATATATTGATATTAGTATTTCTTCATTCAGATTGTCATTGTAAATGCGTATTGGTTCTCAATTGACATATCTGATTAAATAAATGTGAAATAAAGTAAATGCCATATTATTTTTGGGAAGTCTATTTGGTTCTATGTTGGGACTATAAGAATATTTTGAAGATAAATACACAAGGCAGAGTACGAGAGAGACAGAGGACGAGAGGTTAGTACAGTACTAACAACCAATGGAAATAGTGTTTTTTCCTGTAATAGGGAGTTATTGATCAGTGGTTCAGCAACATGGGAGGATGTAGATGTACACTACCGTTCAACAGTTTGGGGTCACTTAGAAATAACCTTGTTTTTAAAAGAAAGCAATTTTTTGTCCATTAAAATAACATCAAATTGATCTGAAATACAGTGTAGACATTGTTAATGTTGTAAATGACTATTGTAGCTGGAAACAGATGATTATTAATGGAATATCTACATAGGCGTACAGAGGCCCATTATCAGCAACCATCACTCCTGTGTTCCTATGGCACGTTGTGTTAGTTAATCCAAGTTTATCATTTTAAAAGGCTAATTGATCATTAGAAAACCCTTTTGCAATTATGTTAGCACAGCTGAAAACTGTTGTTATGATTAAAGAAGCAATAAAACTGGTCTGCTTTAGACTAGTTGAGTATCTGGAGCATCAATGTAACCTCTCAAATTCATAGACAGGTGTCGCGTCTATTTTTACCCAAAAGTAGTTTTTTACCTGGAGACTGTAGTGCTACTTTCTCAAAATGAACATAAATGCTGTAGGGGGAGGGTTCTGGTGTTTTACCAGGAGACTGGGGCCGATCCCCATTTAGGAATGTATGTCTTGCTTACTCACACTCTGCATGTGTTGATACCTGGCTGAAAACCCTCACAGTTGTTGGCCAACAGATTTTGTCATGGAGTTTTCATTCAATAGGGTTTAGAGTACATTTCATCTTAAGCCATTCTTTTAAATACGGTAATACCTTTAATTAGAATGTTGTGCCTTTAAATACCTTTTCATTCTCATTTTGTTGACGGACTCAATAGAATACACGGAGTCAGAAACTAGGGATCAATTCAAGAAAGTCATCATTCGTCTCTGTTTCAACACCAACTGGTAGATTTAAAAATACTCTGATCTTGTAGATTATTTAGGTACATTTTAGGGTTAGGAAAGTATGTATGAATCATAAAAACAATAGTCCTATAAATCTACCCTAATTCTTACTAATCATGGAAGTTTGATGACAACGGCCCAATCCTACATTTACATAAGTGTTCAGACCCTTAACTCAGTACTTTGTTGAAACACCTTTGGCAGCGATTACAGCCTTGAGTCTTCTTGGGTATGACACTAGAAGCTTGGCACAACTGTATTTGGGGAGTTTCTCCCATTCTTCTCTGCAGATCCTCTCAAGCTCTGTCAGGTTGGATGGGGAGCATCGCTGCACAACTATTTTCAGGTCTCTCCAGAGATGTTTGATCGGGTTCAAGTCCGGGCTCTGGCTGGACCACTCAAGGACAACAGTGCAATAATATGTAACAACTTCACAACAAATACACACATCTAAAGTAAAGGAATGGAATTAAGAATATATAAATATTTGGATGAGCAATGTCAGAGTGGCATAGACTAAAATACAGTAGAATAGTATAGAATACAGTATATACATATGAGATGAGTAATACATAGACAGATACAGTAGAATAGGATAGAATACAGTATATACATATGAGATGAGTAATGCATAGAGAGATACAGTAGAATAGGATAGAATACAGTATATACATATGTGATGAGTAATACATAGACAGATACAGTAGAATAGGATAGAACCTAGTCTGTTCATTATATACTTCTACATTATGTATTGTTACACCATGTAGGAGCAGTATAGACCAAGTCTGTTCATTATATACATCTACATGATGTATTGTTACACCATGTAGGAGCAGTATAGACCTAGTCTGTTCATTATATACATCTACATGATGTATTGTTACACCATGTAGGAGCAGTATAGACCTAGTCTGTTCATTATATACATCTACATGATGTATTGTTACACCATGTAGGAGCAGTATAGACCTAGTCTGTTCATTATATACATCTACATGATGTATTGTTACACCATGTAGGAGCAGTATAGACCTAGTCTGTTCATTATATACATCTACATGATGTATTGTTACACCAACACAAAAAAAGGAAATTATATTATTTTATACTAATACAATTGCTTAGAGAAAGAGATATAGTTTAAAATGTAATTCTCAAAAGGTTGGGGTCTGAATTATTGCCACCCATGTTTTCAATACTCCAGCACCCTCCCCTTGGGAGGATAACGACACTGAAATGTTTTATGAGATTAGAGAACACATTGGGTGGGATCTTAGACCCTTCCTTCATACAGAATCTCTCCAGGTCCTTGATTTATTTAGTCTGCTCTTATGGACTGCCCTGTTCAATTCAAACCACAGGTTTTCAATGGAGTTCAAGTCCGAAGACTGAGATGGCCATTGAAAATGTTGATTTTGTGCCCAATTAACCATTTCTTCGTGGATGTTGATGTGTCTTGCTGGAAGATCCACTTATGTCCAAGTTTCAGCCTCCTAGCAGAGAGGTAACCAGGTTTTGGGCTAAAATATCCTGGTAGTGGGTAAAGTTAATTTATTTATTTCATACAGTAATTTTTGCTCATCATTATCAAGGGTACCAATAACTAGGTGCTTATTTTGATATCTAGTTATTTGACTGAATCAGAAATACAGATGTGGAGTAGATGTAGAGTTTGTTTTAAATTCTCATAAAAAATCTGAACTAATCAAACACTTGTTGCTCTTTGTACGTGTTGATATAATATTAATATTTAATGGAGAGAAAAAAACGTTTCCCTAAACTGCTTTATAATATTATAATTCAATGAAGAATAAAAATAGTTTTCCCTCCTCAACTGCGTTTCCTCCCTCCAGACAGCAGATGGCGATATGTGTCTTTCAGGCGATGTTTCTAGTGTGACGTATAATCTAGTGGACGGAACGCTTCTTCAACAACTGCAGCCACCTCGGTAGCTCGCTAGCCAACAAAGTCTGAACATTCAAGCTGTTTGGACAATTTCGTGGTTTAATTGCCACTGTGATTTAAAAATACTTATGTGGAAACAACTAGCTACCCCATTTAATTTAATATTTACGTTGTAAGTCAACTAGCTGGCTGGTTAAGTTAGCACTAGTCTAGTCGCTAATGCTAACTAGCTATTATCTCTAGCTAACATCTCCGACCATGAGTTCACTAAGCTACTCTCCTCCTGTTAAAGAAGCGGAGGTCTGCTGGACGGAGAAAGAAGCTCTGGTGAAAGAGGAGGAAGAGGAGGCTGTTACAATACAAAAACAAGTAGAGGGTGAGGCTGTTACCGTGAAAGAAGAAGAAGAGAAAGACGTTTCAGTGAAAGAAGAGGAGGAAGATGCAGTTTTTGGAGTGGAGGATGAAGTGAAAGAAGATGAAGACGTTTTTGGAATGAAGGATGAAGAGGGGGAGATTACTGTCACATTAGAGGAGGACGAAGAAGAGAAGACTGGAGAACTGATTAACACCAGTAAATACAGTGAGTACTATCTTATAAAACAGGGACATTGATCTGATTAACACCAGTAAATACAGTGAGTACTATCTAATAAAACAGGGACATTGATCTGATTAACACCAGTAAAAACAGTGAGTACTATCTAATAAAACAGGGACATTGATCTGATTAACACCAGTAAATACAGTGAGTACTATCTTATAAAACAGGGACATTGATCTGATTAACACCAGTAAATACAGTGAGTACTATCTTATAAAACAGGGACATTGATCTTTTATTTTATTTATTTTTTATTTCACCTTTATTTAACCAGTCTGTTGGGTCCATACTGTGTTGATTAACGTTGGGTTCTGGTCCCTGAGTAGAGGGTCAGGAAACCCTGTTCTGATGGGTCTGTTGGGTCCATACTGTGTTGATTAACGTTGGGTTCTGGTCCCTGAGTAGAGGGTCAGGAAACCCTGTTCTGATGGGTCTGTTGGGTCCATACTGTGTTGATTAACGTTGGGTTCGTTCGACATGGCGGCCGACTTTTTTATTTTTTAAAGTTGAGTCAACTGACTGATCACCTTGCATCGTGTGTATAACTGCTCGATATTATTTGTACATCAGTCAGTCGCAATTTACCCATGGTACATCAGTTTTGATGCTCTCAAACACGGCCATTCATCCAGACATAAATCTATCGTTGTAGAACATCTGACATGTAGAAGAAGGAATCCCATCCGAAGGCTGTATTTATCAAGCGTCTCAGTAGGAAGGCTGGTCTCAGATCAGTTTTAGATGGACAGGTGGGATCTGTTCCTAGGTCAGAGCTCCTACTCTTATCAACCGTCTCAGTAGGAAGGCTGGTCTCAGATCAGTTTTAGATGGACAGGTAAGATCTGTTCCTAGGTCAGAGCTCCTACTCTTATCAACCGTCTCAGTAGGAAGGCTGGTCTCAGATCAGTTTTAGATGGACAGGTGGGATCTGTTCCTAGGTCAGAGCTCCTACTCTTATCAAGCGTCTCAGTAGGAAGGCTGGTCTCAGATCAGTTTTAGATGGACAGGTGGGATCTGTTCCTAGGTCAGAGCTCCTACTCTTATCAAGCGTCTCAGTAGGAAGGCTGGTCTCAGATCAGTTTTAGATGGACAGGTGGGATCTGTTCCTAGGTCAGAGCTCCTACTCTTATCAACCGTCTCAGTAGGAAGGCTGGTCTCAGATCAGTTTTAGATGGACAGGTGGGATCTGTTCCTAGGTCAGAGCTCCTACTCTTATCAAGCGTCTCAGTAGGAAGGCTGGTCTCAGATCAGTTTTAGATGGACAGGTGGGATCTGTTCCTAGGTCAGAGCTCCTACTCTGATGAGACATTATATTTATTTCACCTTTATTTAACCAGGTAGGCTAGTTGAGAACAAGTCCTTTATTAAACCAGGTAGGCTAGTTGAGAACAAGTCCTTTAATTAACCAGGTTGGCTAGTTGAGAACAAGTCCTTTAATTAGCCAGGTAGGCTAGTTGAAAACAAGTCCTTTAATTAACCAGGTAGGCTAGTTGAGAACAAGTCATTTATTTAACCAGGTAGACTAGTTGAGAACAAGTTCTCATTTACAATTGCGACCTGGCCAAGATAAAGCAAAGCAGTTCGACAACATACAACAACACAGAGTTACACATGGAGTAAAACAAACATACAGTAGAAAAAGAAGTCTATATACAATGTGAGCAAATGAGGTGAGATAAGGGAGGTAAGGCAAAAAATGCCATGGTGGTGAAGTAAATACAATATAGCAAGTAAAACACTGGAATGGTAGATTTGTAGTGGAAGAAAGTGCAAAGTAGAAATAGAAATAATGGGGTGCAAAGGAGCAAAATAAATAAATTAATACAGTAGGGGAAGCGGTAGTTGTTTGGGCTAAATTATAGATGGGCTATGTACAGGTGCAGTGATCTGTGAGCTGCTCTAACAGCTGGTGCTTAACCTGTTGGGGATAGGGGGCAGTATTTGCACAGCCGGATAAAAAACGTACCCGATTTAATCTGGTTACTACTCCTGCCTAGTAACTAGAATATGCATATAATTGTTTGATTTGGATAGAAAACACCCTAAAGTTTCTAAAACTGTTTGAATGGTGTCTGTGAGTATAACAGAACTCATTTGGCAGGCCAAAACCTGAGAAGATTCTGTACAGGAAGTACCCTGTCTGATCATTTCTTGGCCTTCTTGATCATCTCTATCCAAAACAGGGGATCTCTGCTGTTACGTGACACTTCCTACGGCTCCCATAGGCACTCAGAAGGCGGCAAAAAGCTGAATGGTGGCTTTGCAGGCCCTGGCTGAAAAACATTAGCGCATTTTGATAGTGGTCGATCAGAGAACAGAGACTGGAGGCGCGTGCACGAGGCGACCCCATGTTTTTATTATTTCGTCTTTGAACGAAAACAACGACTCCCGGTCGGAATACTATCGCTTTTTTACGAGAAAAATAGCATAAAAATTGATTTTAAACAGCGGTTGACATGCTTCGAAGTACGGTAATGGAATATTTAGATTTTTTTTGTCACGAAACGCGTCGGCCGTGTAACCCTTCGTCACCCTTGGATAGTGTCTTGAACGCACGAACAAAACGCCGCTATTTGGATATAACTATGGATTATTTTGAACCAAACCAACATTTGTTATTGAAGTAGAAGTCCTGGGAGTGCATTCTGACGAAGAACAGCAAAGGTAATCACATTTTTCTAATTGTAAATCTGAGTTTGGTGAGGGCCAAACTTGGTGGGTGTCAAAATAGCTAGCCCGTGACGGCGAGCTATCTACTCAGAATATTGCAAAATGTGCTTTTGCCGAAAAGCTATTTTAAAATCGGACATAGCGATTGCATAAAGGAGTTTTGTATCTATAATTCTTAAAATAATTGTTATGCTTTTTGTGAACGTTTATCGTGAGTAATTTAGTACATTTTTAGTAAATTCACCGGAAGTTTGCGGTGGGTATGCTAGTTCTGAACGTCACATGCTAATGTAAAAAGCTGTTTTTTGATATAAATATGAACTTGATTGAACAAAACATGCATGTATTGTATAACATAATGTCCTAGGAGTGTCACCTGATGAAGATCATCAAAGGTTAGTGCTGCATTTAGCTGTGGTTTGGGTTCATGTGACATTATATGCTAGCTTGAAAAATGGGTGTCTAATTATTTCTGGCTGGGTACTCTGCTGACATAATCTAATGTTTTGCTTTCGCTGTAAAGCCTTTTTGAAATCGGACAGTGTGGTTAGATTAACGAGAGTCTTGTCTTTAAATTGGTGTAAAATAGTCATATGTTTGAGAAATTGAAGTAATAGCATTTCTAAGGTATTTGAATAACGCGCCACGGGATTCCACTGGCTGTTGAGTAGGTGGGACGATTTTGTCCCACATACCCTAGAGAGGTTAACGGGATTGGTTGGACAACAACCAGTGAGATAGCACGGCGTGAAATTCCCCCAAAAAAATTCTCAAAATTTAAATTCAAGTATTATACGGCATTTTAAAGATACTCTACTCGTTAATCCAACCACATTGTCCGATTTCAAAAAGGCTTTACGGTGAAAGCAAAACATTAGATTATTGTAGGATAGCACCTTAGCAACAAAAAAAAGCCATTTTCCAAGCACGGATAGCCATCACAAAACCAGATATACAGCTAAAATTAAGCACTAACCTTTGACAATCTTCATCAGATGACACTCCTAGGACATCATGTTACACAATACATGCATTTTTTGTTCGATCAAGTTCATATTTATATCCAAAAACCCAATTTTTACATTGGCGCATGACGTTCAGAAAATGTTTTCTCCCCATAACTATCGGTGAATGGGCACATTAATTTACAGAAGAACTCATAAACGTTGACAAAATGTATAACAATTTTGTGGTAGTGCTTTGCTGCAGGAGGGACTGGTGCACTTCACAAAATAGATGGCATCATGAGGGAGGAAAATCATGTGGATATATTGAAGCAACATCTCAAGACATCAGTCAGGAAGTTAAATCTTGGTCGAAAATGATTCATCCAGATGGACAATGACCCCAAGCATACTTCCAAAGTTGAGGCAAGATGGCTTAAGGACAACAAAGTCAAGGTATTGGAGTGACCATCACAAAGTCCTGACCTCAACCCTATAGAAATGTTTTGGGCAGAACTGAAAAAGTGTGTGCGAGCTATAAGGCCTACATTCTGACTCAGTTACACCAGCTCTGTCAGGAGGAATGGGCCAAAATTCACCCAACTTATTGTGGGAAACTTGTGGAAGGCTACCCAAAACGTTTGACCCAAGTTAAACAATTTAAAGGCAATGCTACCAAATACTAATTGAATGTATTTCCTACTTCTCACCCACTGGGAATGTGATGAAAGAAATAAAACCTGAAATAAATAATTCTCTACTATTATTCTGACATTACACATTCTTAAAATAAAGTGGTGAACCTAACTGAGCTAAGACAGGGAATATTTACTAGGATTAAATGTCAGGAATTGTGAAAGATGTAGTTTAAATGTATTTGGCTAAGGTTTATGAAAACTTCCGACTTCAAATGTATATTGCAATATATTTCAATCTCTTTTTCCATTTTTAAATTAAATATTCCTTCTGGCAACCCGCCTCACCCAATGTGATACGTATCTGCTATTTTTTTAGACATTATATCTAGAAACTCCATCAGCAGCTAGCCATCAGAAGCTAACCAGCTAATTAGCTACTAGCTATTTAGTCATTGTTAGCCACTGCTAGCGGACCATTACACCGGATAATCGCAGCTAGCTAGCTGCTACCGAGTGGCCCAGCCCATCTCCCGGCCTGCTCAGTGGACTCTATGATCACTCGGCTACACAGCTGATGCCTCCTAGACTCTTCACTAACACAACTAGAAGCCACTACATCACCGGATTCCTGCCGTAAGCTCTGGACCTTTGCACCGGAGTGGCTATAGTGGCTAACACCCTTGTCCCGAAGCTAGCACCAGTTAGCATCAAGCCAGGCGCGTCTCCCGGCTAGCATAGTAACGACTACCTAACGGCTTCCCTGGTTCATATATTGCTGTTCACTGGACCCTATGATCACTTGGCTACATAGCTGATGCCTGCTGTACTGTTAAACAAAACGGAGTTCCGTGATTAATTATCTGTCGGCCCCAGCCTCGAACTCAGGCCCTGTGTGTAGTTAACTGACTCTCTCTGCCCATTCATCACCATTTTACCTGTTGTTGTTGTCTTAGCTGATTAACTGTTGTCTTACCCGTTGTTGTCTTAGCTAGCTCTCCCAATCAACACCTGTGATTGCTTTATGCCTCGCTTTGTCTCTCTAATGTCAATATGCCTTGTATACTTTTGTTTTATTTTACTGCGGAGCCCCTAGTCCCACTCAACATGCCTCGGAGAACTCTTTTGTCCCACCTCCCACACATGCGGTGACCTCACCTAGCATAACTGGTGCCTCCAGAGATGCAACCTCTCTTATCATCACTCAACGCCTAGGTTTACCTCCACTGTACCCGCACCCTACCATACCCCTGTCTGTACATTATGCCTTGAATCTATCCTACCACGCCCAGAATTCTGCTCCTTTTATTCTCTGTTCACAACGCATTAGATGACCAGTTCAGATAGCCTTTAGCCGTACCCTCATCCTACTCCTCTGTTCCTCGGGTGATGTAGAGGTTAACCCAGGCCCTGTGTGTCCCCAGGCGCTCTCATTTGTTGACTTCTGTAATCGAACAAGCCTTGGTTTCATGCATGTTAACATCAGAGCCTCCTCCCTAAGTTTGTTTTACTCACTGCTTTAGCACACTCCACCAACCTTGATGTCTTTGCCGTGTCTGAATCCTGGCTTTGGAAAGCCACCAAAAATTCTGAAATTTCCATCCCCAGCTACAACATTTTCCGTGAAGATAGAACTGCCAAAGGGGGAGGAGTTGCAATCTACTGCAGAGATGGCCTGCGGAGTTCTATCATACTTTCCAGGTCTATGCCCAAACAGTTCGAGCTTCTAATTAAAAAAATTATTCTCTCCAGAAATAAGTCTCACTGTTGCCGCCTGTTAACAGACCCCCCTCAGCTCCCAGCTGTACCCTGGACACCATATGTGAATTGGTTGGCCCCCATCTATCTTCAGAGTTCGTTCTGTTAGGTGACCTAAACTGGGATATCCTTAACACCCCGGCCATCCTACAATCCAAGCTAGATGCCCTCAATCTCACACAGATTATCAAAGAACCTACCAGGTACAACCCTAAATCCGTAAACATGGGCAGCCTCATAGATATTATCCTGACCAACTTGCCCTCCAAATACACCTCTGCTGTTTTCAATCAGTATCTCAGTGATCAATGCCTCATTGCCTGCATCCGTTATGGGTCCGCGGTCAAACGACCACCCCTCATCACTGTCAAACGCTCCCTAAAGCACTTCTGCAAGCAGGCGTTTCTAATCAACCTGGCCCTGGTCTCCTGGAAGGATATTGACCTCATCCCGTCAGTAGAGGATGCCTGCTTGTTCTTTAATTATAATTTCCTCACCACCTTAAATAAGCATGCCCCTTTCAAAAAATGTAGAACTAAGAACAGATATAGCCCTTGGTTCACTCCAGACCTGACTGCCCTCGACCAGCACAAAAACATCCTGTGCCGTACTGCACTAACAGCTCCCCACCCCCCGCAGCTACTTCCCCAAGCCTCCCCAGCTTCTCCTTCACCCAAATTCAGATAGCTGATGTTCTGAAAGAGTTGCAAAACTTGGACCCGTACAAATCAGCTGGGCTTTACAATCTGGACCCTCTCTTTCAAAAATTATCCACCGCCATTGTGGCAACCCCTATTACTAGTCTGTTCAACCTCTCTTTCGTATCGCCCGAGATTCCTAAAGATTGGAACGCTTCCGTGGTCATCCCCCTCTTCAAAGGGGGTGACACTCTAGACCCAAACTGTTACTGACCTGTATCCATCCTGCCCTGCCTTTCTAAAGTCTTCGAAAGTCAAGTTAACAAACAGAACACTGACCATTTTGAATCCCACCGTACCTTCTCCGCTGTGCAATCCAGTTTCCGAGCTGGTCACAGGTGCACCTCAGCCACGCTCAAGGTACTAAACGATATCATAACCGCCATCGATAAAAGACAGTACTGTGCAGCCGTCTTCATCAACCTGGCCAAGGCTTTCGACTCTGTCAATCACCGTATTCTTATCGGCAGACTCAATAGCCTTGGTTTCTCAAATGACTGACTTGCCTGGTTCACCAACTACTTCTCAGACAGAGTTCAGTGTGTCAAATCGGAGGGCCTGTTGTCCGGACCTCTGGCAGTCTCTATGGGGGTACCACGGGGTTCAATTCTCAGACCGACTCTTTTCTCTGTATATACCAACGATGTTGCTCTTGCTGCAGGTGATTCTTTGATCCACCTCTACGCAGAAGACACCATTCTGTTTACATCTGGCCCTTCTTTGGACACTGTGTTTGCAAACCTCCAAACGAGCTTCAATGCCGTACAACACTCCTTCCATGGCCTCCAACTGCTCTTAAACGCTAGTAGAACTAAATGTATGCTCTTCAACCGATCGCTGCCCGCACCCGCCCGTCCAGCATCACTACTCTGGACGTTTCTGACTTAGAATATGTGGACAACTATAAATACCTAGGTGTCTTGCTAGACTGTAAACTCTCCTTCCAGGCTAATATTAAGCATTTCCAATCCAAAATTTAATCTAGAATCGGCTTCCTATTTCGCAACAAAGCCTCTTTCACTTACGCTGCCAAACATACCCTCGTAAAACTGACTATCCTACCGATCCTTGACTTTGGCGATGTCATTTTCAAAATAGCCTCCAACACTCTACTCAGCAAACTGGATGCAGTCTATCACAGTGCCATCCGTTTTGTCACCAAAGCCCCATATACCACCCACCACTGGGACCTGTATGCTCTCATCGGCTGGCCCTCGCTACATATTCGTCGCCAAACCCACTGGCTCCAGGTCATCTATAAGACTTTGCTAGGCCGCCTTAACTCAGCTCACTGGTCACCATAGCAACACCCACCCGTAGCACGCGCTCCAGAAGGTATATCTCACTGGTCGTCCCCAAAGCTAACACCTCCTTTGGCCGCATTTCCTTCCAGTTCTCTGCTGCCAATGACTGGAACGAATTGCAAAAATCGCTAAAGTTGGAGACTTATATCTCCCTCATTAACTTTAAGCATCAGCTATCCGAGCAGCTTACCGATCGCTGCAGCTGTACACAGCCCATCTGTAAATAGCCCATCAAACTGCCTACCTCATCCCCATGTTTTTATTTACTTTTTCTGCTCTTTTGCACATCAGTATTTCTACTTGCACATCATCATCTGCACATCCATCACTTCAGTGTTAATTTGTTAACCTGTTGGGGGTAGGGGGCAGTATTTACACGGCCGGATAAAAAAACGTACCCGATTTAATCTGGTTATTACTACTGCCCAGAAACTAGAATATGCATATAATTATTGGCTTTGGATAGAAAACACCCTAAAGTTTCTAAAACTGTTTGAATGGTGTCTGTGAGTATAACAGAACACATATGGCAGGCAAAAACCTGAGAAGATTCTGTACAGGAAGTGGCCTGTCTGACCATTCCTTGAGCTTCTTGACTCTGTTTATTGAAGACTGAGGATCTTTGCTGTGACGTGACACTTCCTACGGCTCCCATAGGCTTTCAGAAGGTGGGAAAAAGCTGAATGATGTAATTCCAGCCACTGGCTGAAAAACATTAGCGCTTTTGGCAAGTGCTCTATCAGAGGACAATCTGACTGAGGCGTGTGCACGAGGCGACCCCATGTTTTATTTTCTTTCGTCTTTGAACCTAAACACGCTTTCCCGGTTGGAATATTATCACTTTTTTACGAGAAAAATGGCATAAAAATTGATTTTAAACAGCGGTTGACATGTTTCGAAGTACGGTAATGGAATATTTTGAATTTTTTTGTCACGAAATGCGTCGTGCGCGTCACCCTTCTTTACCATTCGGATAGTGTCTTGAACGCATGAACAAAACAGAGGATATTTGGACATAACTATGGATTATTTTGAACCAAACCAACATTTGTTATTGAAGTAGAAGTCCTGGGAGTGCATTCTGACGAAGAACACCAAAGGTAATAACATTTTTCTTATAGTAAATCTGATTTTGGTGAGTGCTAAACTTGGTGGGTGTCTAAATAGCTAGCCCTGTGATGCCGGGCTATCTACTGAGAATATTGCAAAATGTGCTTTCACCAAAAAGCTATTTTAAAATCGGAGATAGCGAGTGCATATCTATAATTCTTAAAATAATTGTTATGTTTTTTGTGAGTAATTTAGTAAATTCACCAGAAGTTTGCTAGTTCTGAACGTCACATGCTAATGTAAAAAGCTGGTTTTTGATATAAATATGAACTTGATTGAACAAAACATGCATGTATTGTATAACATAATGTCCTAGGGTTGTCATCTGATGAAGATCATCAAAGGTTAGTGCTGCATTTAGCTGTGGTTTGGGTTTATGTGACATTATATGCTAGCTTGAAAATGGGTGTCTGATTATTTCTGGCTGGGTACTCTGCTGACATAATCTAATGTTTTGCTTTCGTTGTAAAGCCTTTTTGAAATCGGACAGTGTGGTTAGATTAACGAGAGTCTTGTCTTTAAAATGGTGTAAAATAGTCATATGTTTGAGAAATTGAAGTAATAGCATTTCTAAGGTATTTGAATAACGCGCCACGGGATTCAACTGGCTGTTGAGTAGGTGGGACGATTTCGTCCCGCCGACCCTAGAGAGGTTAAATTGTAATTACTTCGCTACTATGGCCTATTTATTGCTTTTCCTCCGTACTCCAGATTTTTCTATTGTGTTATTGACTGTACTTTTGTTTATCCCACGTGTAACTCTGTTGTTTTTTCGTCGCAGTGCTTTGCTTTATCTTGGCCAGGTCGCAGTTGTAAATGAGAACTTGTTCTCGACTGGCCTACCTGGTTAAATAAAAAATAAAATCTTAACTTTATTGACAACACCCAAATGGATACTGTCATTAACACGATTCTTTAATAATTACACACAATTCATAATACTGTAGCAAATATTATATTAAACATTACATTCAAACGAGCCTTACAATTATAATCCAAAGTAGTGTGAAATGAACTCATCATCAACCTGGAAATGGAGGTTACTCCCCCGACTTTCCCCCATTCACATTCAGAATACATTGTGAAAAACTAAAATCTTTGCTCACCATTTTTGCTCCTGACAGATATACTACATCCATAACTATCGGTTTCTTCATTAGCAGGGAGGAGTTTCTGCAATCAAATTGCCCTCGTGCTGCAATTTTAGCAAACACAGAAAGGGGCCTATATTGGAGACCAAAAGTTGTCTGGCACACTGCTTAGAGTTTCAACAACATGAATAACTTATTTCTAGCCTACAATCATCTATGTTACTACTAATGTGAAAACAAGACAAAATATGACTATTCTTGCTCATTTTAAGACAATTGTCAAATAATTTTAACATTCATGACAGACGTCAATTGTTGTCCAACATCATGGCTACGCTGTTGGCATCACCTTTTACAGTGGATTACCGCTGTTGTGGGCCTTTAATCATCTGTCTGACTTTATTGTTCACACAGGAGAGAAACTTCACTATCGTGGATCCTCTGGGGAGCCTCAACAACCTCATGATGCTGAAGAGGCAGAGAAGAGTCTCTCCAGATCAGAACACCTCAGGAAACACCTGCAGAGACCCACAGGGAAGAAAACTCACTGCTGCTCTGATTGTGGGAAGAGATTCACCTCATCAGGCATTAAAATTCATCAGAGAACACACACAGGAGAGAAACCTTACAGCTGTGATCAATGTGGGAAGAGTTTTACTACATCTGGCTCTCTGAATCTACACCAGAGAACACACACAGGAGAGAAACCTTATAGCTGTGATCAATGTGGGAAGAGTTTTGGTCAATCTTGCCATCTGACTCAACACCAGAGAATACACACAGGAGAGAAACCTTATAGCTGTGATCAATGTGGGAAGAGTTTTGGCCAATCTTGCCATCTGACTCAACACCAGAGAATACACACAGGAGAGAAACCTTATAGCTGTGAACAATGTGGGAAGAGTTTTGGTCAATCTAGAGAGCTGACAGTGCACCAGAGAATACACACAGGAGAGAAACCTTATAGCTGTGGTCAATGTGGGAAGAGTTTTGGTCATTCTGGACAGCTGACAGTGCACCAGAGAACACACACAGGAGAGAAACCGTACAGCTGTGATCAATGTGGGATGAGTTATACTACATCTGGCTCTCTGAATCTACACCAGAGAACACACACAGGAGAGAAATCTTATATCTGTGATCAATGTGGGAAGAGTTTTGGTCGATCTTGCCATCTGACTCAACACCAGAGAATACACACAGGAGAGAAACCTTACAGCTGTGATCAGTGTGGGAATAGTTTTACTACATCTGGCTCTCTGACTTTACACCGGAGAATACACACAGGAGAGAAACCTTATAGCTGTAATCAATGTGGGAAGCGTTTTACTACATCTAGCCAGCTGACTTTACACCAGAGAATACACACAGGAGAGAAACCTTATAGCTGTGGTCAATGTGGGAAGAGTTTTGGTCAATCTAGCCAGCTGACATTACACCAGAGAACACACACAGGAGAGAAACCTTATAGCTGTGGTCAATGTGGGAAGAGTTTTTGTCAATCTGGCAATCTGACAGTGCACCAGAGAACACACACAGGGGAGTAATCTTATAGCTGTGATCAATGTGGGAAGAGTTTTGGTCAATCTAGCCAGCTGACATTACACCAGAGAACACACTGTATTGTATATATACAATAAATGTATTGGAGATGAGTTTTGTTTGGGCTCGTTCCAAGGGGACGAGAGTTCTAGAAGCTCGTGAGTTTTAGGATTCTATAGAAAGAGAAAGGATAAAAAAAGTATAATTGTATATCATTATTTAGAAATACGTGTAGCCAGTAGACACCATGTTTATATTGTAGAAGGTGAAGCTTTGTAGATGATTATGTGAAATGGAAGTTGTAGAGATACTCTGAATGATCGGCTATGAAAAGCCAACTGACATTTACTCCTGAGGTGCTGACCTGTTGCACCCTCGACAACCACTGTGATTATTATTATTTGACCCTGCTGGTCATCTATGAACATTTGAACATCTTGGCCATGTTCAGTTATAATCTCCATCCGGCACAGCCAGAAGAGGACTGGCCACCCCTCATAGCCTGGTTTCTTCCTTGGTTTTGGCCTTTCTAGGGAGTTTTTCCTAGCCACCGTGCTTAGACGCCTGCATTGCTTGCTGTTTGGGGTTTTAGGCTGGGTTTCTGTACAGCACATTGAGATATCAGCTGATGTAAGAAGGGCTTTATAAATACATTTGATTGATTGATTGTACAACTGAATACATTCAACTGAAATGTGTCTTGGGTGCACTGATTGGTGTCACCTCGTTAGTCAGTATGTGTTACACCTGTGTTGGCTTGTCCATCTCGTTAGTGGGAAGGTGTTTCACCTGAGCTGGTCCAGGTTCTATTTAAGAGTGTCTGGCCCAGTGCTCCAGTTGTCTTGATACATGTGGAGAGTCAACACCTTTAGTTGCTCCACCTTTTTGGTTTACTTCCTGTCTTTAAGTTTGGTGTGGGTTTTTCTTTTGTTTGCCTCTTCTTGGGCAGATTTAGTGGGTCTCATGGTGGGTGTCTTTTAGGTCCCAGTTGTTGTTACTAGTCAACTTCCAGTGGACACCCCCATAGTGTCTTTCAGAGCCCCTCCTAAAAAACAAGTTATATTTTGGGTTGGATATTGCATCATATTGTTGATATTTTAATCAATGGCATTTCCTTACAATGCTCGTTAGTCTTTCAGTTGTTATTATTGTTTTTTATCCTCATATTTGTGTACTAAATATTTCTGATTATTTTCATAGTTTTTTCCTGTGAAGCCATTGTGTTGCATCCATGTCTGACATGTGCTGTATAAATAAAGCTTGTTTTGATTTGAACATATTGTAAAACAAATTAACCCAATGACTGACCAATCAACAAACTCTTGGTCCACCTTAGTATGAAAAACTGTATCAATCCCACTTTTCCAGCCTGCTGAAGGCGTGGTGGAGTGGTAAACACCACCCCCGGCTCTACCAGGGGCTTGAGGTGGTCTCCCACAGCTCTGCTTATGTCATGTTCTGTGGCCTTGCGGTTCCATTTCTGACTGCCCCTGCAACACAGAAACACATTTAGTCATATTATATAAAACACTCAAAGTAATGGATATGGAGCATCTACATCCTCAGTTACACCTGGCACCTAAATGTGACTTCTGTCATCTGATCACTCCAAGCTGCATTAGGTTCAGATCTACCAGGATGGGCCTTTGACACAGTCAGGCCACTGATTATGCATAAGCAATGTAAAGAGGTGGGGTGAATGAGGGGAAAAGTAAATTTGACACAAATTACCTTCATAATAAATCAAATGTTGTTGGTCACATACAGGTGTTCAGCAGATGTTATTGCAGGTGTAGTGAAATGCTTGTCCTTCTAGTTCCCACAGTGCAGTAATATCTAACAATTAATATCTAACAATTTCACAACAAATACCTAATACACACAAATCTAAGGTAAGGAATGGAATTAGGAATATATAAATATATGGATAAACAATGTCAGAGCAGCATAGACTGAGATACAGTGGGGGGAAAAAGTATTTGATCCCCTGCTGATTTTGTACGTTTGCCCACTTACACTTTCACTGACAAAGAAATGATCAGTCTATCATTTTAATGGTTTATTTGAACAGTGAGAGACAGAATAACAACAACAAAAAATCCTGAAAAACGCATGTCAAAAATGTTATAAATTGATTTGCATTTTAATGAGGGAAATAAGTATTTGACCCCTTTAACTTGTTGTCTGAAGATAAAATGTACATTTTACTGAACTGCGTCCAGTCAGCAGATGGACTAGATGCCTCTTAGGCCGCCCATTGTGACTCCGTCAAGAATTCAGCAGAGCAAGTTTGTATGAAGGTCTGGTTCTTAAATGGGTACATAGTTCAATAGTAATATCCTCTAAAACGCTCTGGTGACAAACTTTACTGCCCTGTTTCCAGTTGTCCACATGGCTGGAAGAACCTATTCAAGTAAGTAAGTAAATAGATTTTGAAAATGTAAAAAAACCCGATGTATTATTAGCTAACTAGCTACAGTGCAGGCTAACTCAAATGAGCTGCTAAATGAGCTAGCTATCTAGCCAACTTCAAATACTGTATAGATAGATAGGTAGCTGGTGATATTTAATTCACTTAGCTAGCGAACTTCATATTAGCTAGCTATCTATTTATCACTGTAAAAAGCAAACTCCAAATGCATTTGTAGGTAGCTAGCTAACAGCCATGGAGGAGAGTGAAAGGATAGCAGCCCCAACTGTCAGTGAGAGAGGAGGCTATTCTGGATAGGGCAGGTACTTTTGTGTAGTTCCTGTCCCTAGAAGTGAGGACGGAGATAATAGTAACATAATATTCAGTGTGGTGTAATTTGACTATAATGAAGTCTGTTTCTTGTGAGGTTTTCTGTCCTCAGATAAAGAGCTCTATGAAAGCCAGTCTACATATGAAGAGGTCCCAATGAAGAGCAGTGGTTCTCAGTCCTGGGGACTCAAAGGGGGGCACATTTTTGTTTTTGCCTTCACACTGCACAGTTGATTCAAATGATTCAAACTCATCATCAAGCTTCAAGTGGTATTTATGTATTCATTTGTGATGCCATCCTTGATATGATTCTGTTATTGTCACATGCTACACATGTACATATGTGTGCCCATGCATTTATCAATCCAATGTTATCATGATTTGTTATCAGGGATATTATACTTTAGTAATCCACAATGACCTGGTGATGTAACAGTCTAATAATTACATTGTCTTCCATATTCCTACAGAGACCCTGTAACTGGAGATTCCTTCATAACGGTTGCCTACAGTTACCTTGTAGGGCATTGCAAGGTTGGGTGACCAGGGTCATCTGGGACTGCCTCCTGGAGGAATTCAGGTGTGTGAAGGCTACCTGTGTCCTGCGTAACTTCATGAGGATGGACACGAGGACCAGGAGGGGATCTGCAGCTCGCCGCCGTGTGCCAGAGGAGGAGTCTGCTGCTCTGCAGGATGTTTCAAGGATGGGGTCCAACAACGCAGCAAGAGAGGCAATCCGTGTGCAGGAGATCTTCACCTCCTACTTCTTCAAAGAGGGTGCTGTTCCCTGGCAACACCATAGACTACACTATGCACAACCAAAGGCTCTTTTAAGAGCCATTCACATTGCAATAAGAGTATTCTTCCATTTACTGAGCTATGTCAACTGCAGTTATTCAATTCACAGTTTCTCTCCCTTTGATTTCTACTTCTCAGGTGAGGGTGCTGTTTAGGTAAGGGTGTGTGATGTCTGTACAAAAACAAAACAGACTATTTTAAATCACCCATATTGAAAAAATGTAGAACAATTAGACACCCTTATAACCCACACCTACACACTCATGTATCAATCTGATGGATTGTGTTGTGCAGTAAACAGGCTCAGGTGTATAACTGTGGCTCCTTCCACCATCAAAGAATAGGCAAGAGGGCCAACCATGGAGAATAGTAAGACACTTCATTATTTCTATAACTACGCTGTATTGTTTGTCCTTGTGTGTCCGTTCATGTTTTTCAGCATAAAGTCCTCTGCAACCACTTAGTGTGGTGTGGACACCAGGTGAGGCCACACACAGATTCCTGTGAACACTGTCGCTTTAACTACCTTATTTTCTCAATAACAGTCTCTCTCCTTCACTTCATCCCTCTCTCCTCTTCTCCCTAAATCCTCTAGGTTATATCAGCTGTGTCGGTGAACCCCTCCTGCATCTGAACTGGCTACATAGAGGGCACAGCATGATCAGAGGTGAGAGATCACCTGGTCAGGTCAACAGGAAGTATTATTAAAGAGATGCTTTACATTGAAATACAGATAGAGATGCAGTAGTCCCAGAGTTAATGATCCCAGGTCAGTTTATATTATACAGGAAGTATTATTAAAGAGATGCTTTACATTGAAATACAGACAGAGATGCAGTAGTCCCAGAGTTAATGATCCCAGGTCAGTTTTGCATTTCACCTCCTGATTGATGACTAACAATGTTAGAATAAAAAATAAAAACACAAGGTTTAAACATGCTCTCTCTCTCTCCATCTGTCTCTCGTCTGCAGGTATGTTTTGATGTGAGAGGATGCCAACCCCCAGTCCCATCATCACCACCTCACCTGCTTTTAAGAACCTTTGGGCCGACGAGAGACACTATTATGTAATTGTGATGAACTGAGAGAATATTTATGTAGCACTGTGATTCATTAATCATGTGCTGCCTTCCCTGCTCCTATGTGCTTACCTCTTTCCCTTTCTGTCTTTTACACCTCTCTCACCACCTCCTCTTTCTTCCTCTGTTTTTATAATGCACAACAGATGTGCATTGAAGTACAGATTAAACTTGTATTTATAACACTTGGATAATGAGCTTTTCAATAAAGCATTTCACATTCTCTACTGGTTGAAATGAAGTGTAATGTGATGAAATACTCCACCTATCCTGTGTTTATCAGATCAATGCAGATGAAGAGCATTAGATGTTGAGATGAACCAGTGTTAGAGTATTTACATGATGCATAGGAAGTGTAGTGTTCTGTTTTTTAACATTATATTTCTGTATATATGAATTAACTAGTTAAATCCTGTTTCTAGTCTATTAGTTACAATGTGTAACCATTGATGTCCCAGGACCAAGATTGGTAAACACTGTTGAAGTGTATAATTGTAATACATACATGCAGACACAGCGTCATTCAAAGACTGGAATTTGATACTCCTGGTATTGGATATGACTGAAAAATAATCTCAAAGACATTCATACCTAAACTGCACCTTTATTTGCCAAGGTAGAGTACATGATCAGTGAATATATTAAATGTACAGGCTACAAAGTGGGGATCTCATGCATGGTAATAACTACATGTATATACGACTTGCATCCTTGGCACAACATGATATTATATTCTACTCAATCCATAGGCTTCATTAATGTCATTCAGGCTGTTTTGAAGTTGATACAACTGGCTATGATAGCTGAGGTTCATAGGTTCTGAACTAATATGTATACCAAACGTTTGGGTCCATACACAGATCGGCTAGATAGCTAGCTACACATCCATAGGCATACAGGTATTTTAATCATCCACTGCACAATAAGCAAGAACATAGCTAGCTACGTTATTTCATCTATCTGCATGGCAAATATCAGCAAGGCAAGCTTACACAATTGTACATTCAATTTGCAGTAAATTCTGCAGCTAGCTAGATTCTATACATTCACTGTTTCACAAAACGACGGCCTGGTTTGCTGGTTGTTTCAGGAGTCCCTAAAACAACCAGAATGACAATTTCATACTCATGTCACAACACCCATAAAGCTGGTCAGCTAGCTGGCTAATGTTAGCTAGTCTGCTAGTTGGTTAATGTTAGCTAGACAGCTAGCTGGTTATTGTTAGCTAGTCAGCTAGCTGGTTAATGTTAGCTAGTCAGCTAGCTGGCTAATGTTAGCTAGTCAGCTAGCTGGCTAATGTTAGCTAGTCAGCTAGCTGGCTAATGTTAGCTAGTCAGCTAGCTGGTTATTGTTAGCTAGTCAGCTAGCTGGTTAATGTTAGCTAGTCAGCTAGCTGGCTAATGTTAGCTAGTCAGCTAGCTGGTTAATGTTAGCTAGTCAGCTAGCTGGTTAATGTTAGCTAGTCAGCTAGCTGGTTAATGTTAGCTAGTCAGCTAGCTGGTTAATGTTAGCTAGTCAGCTAGATGGTTAATGTTAGCTAGTCAGCTAGCTTGCTAAATCGCGATTTTCGTAAATAAACTTTATGATAAGAAAAAGCATAATCGTTTGTCTCTACATTAACTAACATTCCTGTCAACTGTACATGTTTCTGCATGATTCGTTATGACGTTATAATCCCTTACATTTGCTTCCATCCTAGTATTTCTGTCCGCCATCTTTGATCCAGTTCAGTTCTGTGTAGGGGTACCCCTCTCTCCTAGTATTTCTGTCCTCCATCTTTGATCCAGTTCAGTTCTGTGTAGGGGTACCCCTCTCTCCTAGTATTTCTGTCCTCCATCTTTGATCCAGATCAGTTCTGTGTAGGGGTACCCCTCTCTCCTAGTATTTCTGTCCTCCATCTTTGATCCAGTTCAGTTCTGTGTAGGGGTACCCCTCTCTCCTAGTATTTCTGTCCTCCATCTTTGATCCAGTTCAGTTCTGTGTAGGGGTACCCCTCTCTCCTAGTATTTCTGTCCGCCATCTTTGATCCAGTTCAGTTCTGTGTAGGGGTACCCCTCTCTCCTAGTATTTCTGTCCACCATCTTTGATCCAGTTCAGTTCTGTGTAGGGGTACCCCTCTCTCCTAGTATTTCTGTCCGCCATCTTTGATCCAGTTCAGTTCTGTGTAGGGGTACCCCTCTCTCCTAGTATTTCTGTCCTCCATCTTTGATCCAGTTCAGTTCTGTGTAGGGGTACCCCTCTCTCCTAGTATTTCTGTCCACCATCTTTGATCCAGTTCAGTTCTGTGTAGGGGTACCCCTCTCTCTTAGTATTTCTGTCCGCCATCTTTGATCCAGTTCAGTTCTGTGTAGGGGTACCCCTCTCTCCTAGTATTTCTGTCCGCCATCTTTGATCCAGTTCTGTGTAGGGGTACCCCTCTCTCCTAGTATTTCTGTCCGCCATCTTTGATCCAGTTCAGTTCTGTGTAGGGGTATCCCTCTCTCCTAGTATTTCTGTCCGCCATCTTAGATCCAGTTCAGTTCTGTGTAGGGGTACCCCTCTCTCCTAGTATTTCTGTCCACCTTTTTTGATCCAGTTCAGTTCTGTGTAGGGGTACCCCTCTCTCCTAGTATTTCTGTCCTCCATCTTTGATCCAGTTCAGTTCTGTGTAGGGGTACCCCTCTCTCCTAGTATTGCTGAAGAAAGTCTAACAGTCACTAGTGCAGCAGCAGCCTCCCCCGGTCCTAGTGCGGCCTGGTAAGAAGTTTAAGATGCGATGGAACGGTTGACGGGAAAAAAAAATCACAGAAACAATATATTGACTGATATTGATTTATTTAGGGGGGGGGGGCTAATGAATATTTTAGGACCAGCGATGTTCCTTATTCCTACCCTTTAACTTTTTACTCAACTGCGTTACCCACTCCAGTCAGCAGATGGCGGTATGGGAATTTCAGGCGATGCTGTTGGTGTGACGTATAATGTAGTGGACGGAACGCTTCTTACAACAGCAGCAACAGTTAGTCAGACACCACGGTAGCTTGCTAGACAAAATAGCCGAACCAATAAAGCTCTTTAGACACGTTAGTGTATATTAGCCACTGTGTTTTAAACCCACTACTGTCGTCTAGTTAGTTATCCGTTTTAATTTCATATTTACGGTGTTGTTGTTATTATTCAGCTAGCAGGCTGGTTAAGTTAGCATTAGCCTAGCTAACTAACATCCCCGACCATGCGGTCACTGAGTTACTCTCCTCCTGCTAAAGAAGAGAATATCACAGTAAAACAAGAAGTAGAGGGTGAGGCCGTTACTGTGAAAGAAGAAAAATACGCGTTCAGAGTGAAAGAGGAGGAGGATGTTACAGTAAAAGAAGAGGAGGATGCAGTTTATGGAGTGAAAGAGGAAGAGGGGGAGATGACTGTTACGTCGATAGAGGAGGAAACTGGACATCTGGGCCCGGTTTCCCAAACGCAACTTAAGGCGTCCAATGGTTCTAACGGTGAACTTAGCCATAAGATGGGTTTGAGAAACCGTTCCCTGATTAACACTAGTAAGTACTGTCTTAAATACAGAGGTACAAACTCTGCAGTTGTTGAACTGATGTGTGGTGTTAAAGTGGAAATATGCAATAGCTACATCCATATTGTGACTTTTATATTAGTTATTTATAGCCATTGATTCTTGAAGAATATAACACATGTCTCATGAGCTTAGTTCAACTGTTGTTCCCCATCATAACCACAAATAAGCTTTTTTTACGCCAACGTCTAGAAATAATGTAAATCAACACTGTATAGCCTCAACATGGTTAAAACTATGATGTTGATATCATGGATTGCCAGTCCTTGCATCCATAGGTCAGTCTATGAGTTTGAAAGTAGTTACATTTCTCCAGCCCCATCATCTTATTACCAAAACAGTGTTTGAACTGCAGATTTGGTTGATTGATGTGTGGGTTTTTTAAACAGCAACAAAATGGCTGCTCAGAGACGTGGTTTGGTAAACAGCTGAGGGATGGAGAAATGTAATAACTCTCAAATTCATAGAGAAAGCTATTGTAGCAACCTTCAGGCTATCTCCTGAATTCACTACACTATGAATACAAAGACTGGCCATCCATGATGTCATAATGATAGTTTAAGCAGGTTTCTAGGCTATATAGTATATTCTAGAATTCATCCATTATGTCATAATGATAGTTTAACCAGGTTTCTAGGCTATATAGTATATTCTAGAATTCATCCATGTCATAATGATAGTTTAACCAGGTTTCTAGGATATATAGTATATTCTAGAATTCATCCATGATGTCATAATGATAGTTTAACCATGTTTCTAGGATATATAGTATATTCTAGAATTCATCCATGATGTCATAATGATAGTTTAACCAGGTTTCTAGGCTATATAGTATATTCTAGAATTCATCCATGATGTCATAATGATAGTTTAACCAGGTTTCTAGGCTATATAGTATATTCTAGAATTCATCCATGATGTCATAATGATAGTTTAACCAGGTTTCTAGGCTATATAGTATATTCTAGAATTCATCCATGATGTCATAATGATAGTTTAACCAGGTTTCTAGGCTATATAGTATATTATAGAATTACCAGTGTAGATTTCCTGTGCAGGTCAAATTATTACAGCTGTTGATAAGTCATTGTATAATATTCAGCCAATTTTTTTCATGTCATTACATTAAAGGCGAAACATACCTAGATTCAATAACATTCATGTATTGGTTTGAAACCTTTGTTTTAAACCCTTCTCAAATTTGGAGCCTTGACGGGTTTGTAAAAAACGGTTTGTCAAAAAACACTTATTTATTTAAATGTAACCTTTATTTAACTAGGCAAGTCAGTTAAGAACAAATTCTTATTTCCAATGATGGCCTACCCCGGACGACGCTGGGCCAATTGTGCCCCACCCTATGGGACTCCCAATCACGGCCGGTTGTGATACAGCCTGTAGTGACGCCTCTAGCACTGAGATGCAGTGTCTTAGACCGCTGTGCCACTCGGGAGCCCCAAAATCATGTTCTAGTGCTGTCCTCACCTAAAATACATCTTGGTCAACCAAGAGTCATCTGTTCTTTCTACCAATCGCTCCATGTGTTTTAATAAAATCAACTATATGTACTGAACTTGTCTGATGCTTTAAATAAGCATGCCCCTTTCAAAAAATGTAGAACTAAGAACAGATATAGCCCTTGGTTCACTCCATACCTGACTGCCCTCGACCAGCACAAAAACATCCTGTGGCGTACTGCACTAGCATTGAATACTGCCCGCGATATGCAACTTTTCAGGGAAGTCAGGAACCAATTCACACAGTCAGTTAGGAAAGCAAAGGCTAGCTTTTTCAAACAGAAATTTTTATCCTGTCGCTCTAACTCCAAAAAGTTTTGGGACACTGTAAGGTCCATGGAGAATAAGAGCACCTCCTCCCAGCTGCCCACTGCACTGAGGCTAGGAAACACTCACCACCGATAACTCCACAATAATTGAGAATTTCAATTAGCATTTCTCTACGGCTGGCCATGCTTTCCTCCTGGCTACCCCAACCCCGGCCAACAGCTCCCCACCCCCCTCAGCTACTTCCCCAAGCCTCCCCATCTTCTCCTTCACCCAAATTCAGATAGCTGATGTTCTGAAAGAGCTGTAAAACCTGGACCCGTAAAAATCAGCTGGGCTAGACAACCTGGACCCCTACAAATCAGCTGGACTAGACAACCTGGACCCCTACAAATCAGCTGGGCTAGACAATCTGGACCCTCTCTTTATAAAATTATCCGCCGCCATTGTGGCAACCCCTATTACTAGTCTGTTCAACCTCACTTTCGTATCGTCCGAGATTCCTAAAGATTGGAACACTTCCGCGGTCATCCCCCTCTTCAAAGGGGGTGACACTCTAGACCCAAACTGTTACAGACCTATATCCATCATGCCCTGCCTTTCTAAAGTCATCAACATCCAAGTTAACAAACAGATCACTGACCATTTCGAATCTCACCGTACCTTCTCCGCTGTGCAATCCGGTTTCCGAGCTGGACACGGGTGCACCTCAGCCACACTCAAGGTACTAAACGATATCATAACCGCCATCGATAAAAGACAGTACTGTACAGCCCTCTTCTTCGACCTGGCCAAGGCTTTCGACTCTGTCAATCACTGTATTCTTATCGGCAGACTCAACAGTCTTGGTTTCTCAAATGACTGACTCGCCTGGTTCACCAACTACTTCTTAGATAGAATTCAATGTGTCAAATCGGAGGGCCTGTTGTCCGGACCTCTGGCAGTCTCTGTGGGGGTACCACAGGGTTCAATTCTCGGACCGGCTCTTTTCTCTGTATATACCAACGATGTTGCTCTTGCTGCGGGTGATTCCTTGATCCACCTCTACTCAGACGACACCATTCTGTATACATCTGGCCCTTCTTTGGACACTGTGTTAACCTCTCTAGGGTAGGGGGCAGTATTTTCACGGCCGGATAAAAAAACGTACCCGATTTAAACTGGTTACTGCTCTTTTCCAGAAACGAGAATATGCATATAATTAGTAGATTTGGATAGCAAACACTCTAAAGTTTATAAAACTGTTTGAATGGTGTCTGTGAGTATAACAGAACTCATATGGCAGGCCAAAACATGAGAAGATTTCATACAGGAAGTGCCCTCTCTGACCATTTCTTGTGCTTCTGTAGCATCTCTGTCGAAAATACAGGATCTCTGCTGTAACGTGACAATTTCTAAGGCTCCCATAGGCTCTCTGAAGGTGCCAGAAAGTGGAATGAGATCTCTGCTGTCTCTGGGCTAGGTACAGGAGTGCTGTTTGTGAGGGGTCAGGCTGGTGGCTCAGAGACAGGAGATGCGCGGCCCCGAGAAGTGGCCATGTTTTTCTTTCAGCCTTTGACCGAAAACAACTACGCCCGGTTGGAATATTATCGCTATTTTACGAGAAAAATAGCATAAAAATTGATTTTAAACAGCGTAATGGAATATTTTGAATTTTTTTTGTCACGACATACATCATATGAATCACATAAAGTCATATGTTTGAGAAATTGAAGTAATAGCATTTTTAAGGTTTTTCGTATTTCGCGCCACTCGATTCCACTGGCTGTTGACTAGGTGGGACGATTCGTCCCACATACCCGAGAGAGGTTAACCTGTCTAGGCGAGGTCAACAGCCAGTGGAATCGCGTGTCGTGAAATACAAATACCTCAAAAATGCTATAACTTAAATTTCTCAAACATATGATTATTTTACACCATTTTAACCTGTTAGGGCTAGGGGGCAGCATTGACACGGCTGGATAAAAAACATACCCGATTTAATCTGGTTACCACTCCTACCCAGTAACTAGAATATGCATATACTTATTACATATGGATAGAAAACACCCTACATTTTCTAAAACTGTTTGAATGGTGTCTGTGAGTATAACAGAACTCAAATGGCAGGTCAAAACCTGAGAGATTCCTTTACAGGAAGTGGCCTGTCTGACCATTTGTTGAACTTCTTTTCCATCTCTATCATTTACTAAGGATCTCTGCTCTAACGTGACACTTCCCACGTCGTCCATAGGCGCTCAGAGCCCGGGAAAAAACAGAATGTCGTCATTCCAGCCCCAGGCTGAAACACATTATCGCCTTTCTCAAGTGGCCGATCAAGAGACACTGGCTTATGCGCGTGACCCCGACCGCCCCCGCCTTTGGGATTTTTTCCTCTGTTTGCCGAAAAGGAGATTCCCTGTCGGAATATTATCGCTTTTCTACGAGAAAAATGTCGTAAAAATTGATTTTAAACAGCGGTTGACATGCTTCGAAGTACGGTAATGGAATACTTAGAATTTTATTGTCACGAATTGCGCCATGCGCGTGACACTTCTTTACTATTTCGGATAGTGTCTGGAACGCACGAACAAAACGCCGCTATTCGGATATAACGATGGATTATTTTGGACCAAACCAACATTTGTTATTGAAGTAGCAGTCCTGGGTGTGTATTCTGACGAAGACAACAAAAGGTAATGAAACTTTTATAATAGTAAATATGATTATGGTGAGTGCTAAACTTGCCGGGTGTCTAAATAGCGAGCCCGTGATGCCTGGGCTATGTACTTAGAATATAGCAAAATGTGCTTTCACCAAAAAGCTATTTTAAAATCGGACATATCGAGTGCATAGAGGAGGTCTGTATCTATAATTCTTAAAATAATTGTTATGCTTTTTGTGAACGTTTATCGTGAGTAATTTAGTAAAATGTTAGCGAATTCCCCGGAAGTTTGCGGGGGGTATGCTAGTTCTGAACGTCACATGCTAATGTAAAAAGCTGTTTTTTGATATAAATATGAACTTGATTGAACAAAACATGCATGTATTGTATAACATAATGTCCTAGGGTTGTCATCTGATGAAGATCATCAAAGGTGAGTGCTGCATTTAGCTGTCTTCTGGGTTTTGGTGACATTATATGCTGGCTTGAAAAATGGGTGTCTGATTATTTCTGGCTTGGTACTCTGCTGACATAATCTAATGTTTTGCTTTCGTTGTAAAGCCTTTTTGAAATCGGACAGTGTGGTTAGATTAACGAGAGTCTTATCTTTAAATGGCTGTAAAATAGTAATATGTTTGAGAAATTGAAGTAATAGGATTTTTAAGGTTTTGAAAATCGCGCCACAGGATAGCAGTGGCTGTTACGTAGGTGGGACGAATTCGTACCGCCTAGCCTAGAGAGGTTAAAGACAAGACTCGTTAATCTAACCACATTGTCCGATTTCAAAAAGGCTTTACAGCGAAAGCAAAACATTAGATTGTCAGGAGAGTACCCAGCCAGAAATAATCAGACACCCATTTTTCAAGCTAGCATATAATGTCACAAAAACCAAAACCACAGCTAAATGCAGCACTAACCTTTGATGATCTTCATCAGATGACACTCCTAGGACATTATGTTATACAATACATGCATGTTTTGTTCAATCAAGTTCATATTTATATCAAAAACCAGCTTTTTACATTAGCATGTGACTTTCAGAACTAGCATACCCACCGAAAACTACCGGTGAATTTACTAAATTACTCACGATAAACGTTCACAAAAAACATAACAATTATTTTAAGATTTATAGATACAGAACTCCTTTATGCAATCGCGGTGTCCGCTTTTCGGTGAAAGCACATTTTGCAATATTCTGAGTAGATAGCCCGGCCATCACAGGCTAGCTATTTTGACACCTACCAATTTTGGCACTCACCAAACTGAGATTTACTATAAGAAAAATTGGATTACCTTTGCTGTTCTTTGTCAGAATGCACTCCCAGGACTTGTACTTTACACCCAATGTTGTTTTGGTTCCAAATAATCCATAGTTATATCCAAATAGCGGCGTTTTGTTCTTGAGTTCAAGACACTATCCGAAGGGTGATGCGCTGGCGCGTATCGTGACAAAAGATTTCAAAATATTCCATTACTGCACTTCGAAGCATGTCAAACACTGTTTAAAATCAATTTTTATGCGATTTTTCTCGTAAAATAGCGATAATATTCCGACCGGGAGACATTGTTTTCGTTCAAAGACTGACAGAAGAAATGGTGTCTTCACGTGCATGCGCGCACCCGTGTCATTGTTCTCAGATCGACCACTATCCAAATGCGCTACTGTTTTTAGCCCAGGGACTACAGAGTCATCATTCAACATTCTGGCGCCTTCTGAGAGCCTATGGGAGCCTTAGAAAATGTCACGTTACAGCAGAGATCCTCTGTTTTCGATAAAGAGGCTATAGAAGGCCAAGAAATGGTCAGAGGGCACTTCCTGTATAGAATCTTCTCAGGTTTTGGCCTGCCATATGAGTTCTGTTATACTCTCAGACACCATTCAAACAGTTTTAGAAACTTTAGGTAGTTTTCTATCCAAAGCTAACAATTATATGCATATTCTAGTTTCTGGGCAGGAGTGATAACCAGATTAAATCGGGTAACATTTTTATCCGGCCGTGAAAATACTGCCCCCTATCCATAACAGATTAACAAACCTCCAAATGAGCTTCAATGCCATTCAATGCAATACCAAACTCCTTCTGTGGCCACCAACTGCTCTTAATTGCTAGTAAAATTAAATGCATGCTCTTCAACCAATCTTCTCTGCACCCGCCGCCTGACTAGCATCACTACTCTGGACGATTCTGACTTAGAATATGTGGACAACAACAAATACCTAAGTGTCTGGTAAACTCTCCTTCCAGACTCATATTAAAATATTAAGCATCTCCAATCCAAAATTAAATCTAGAATTGGCTTCCTATTTCGCAAACAAAGCCTCCTTCACTCACACTGCCAAACATACCCTCGTAAAACTGACTATCTTATAAATCCTTGACTTCGGCGATGTCATTTTCAAAATAGCCTCCAACACTCTACTCAGCAAACTGGATGCAGTCTATCACAGTGCCATCCGTTTTGTCACCAATCCCCATATAGCACCCACCACTGCGAACAGTATGCTCTCGTCGACTGGCCCTCGCTACATATTCGTCGCAAAACCCACTGGCTCCAGGTCATCTACAAGTCTTTGCTAGGCCGCCTTAACTCAGCTCACTGGTCACCATAGCAACACCCACCCATAGCATGCGCTCCAGGAGGTATATCTCACTGGTCATCCCCAAAGCCAACACCTCCTTTGGCCGACTTTCCTTCCAGTCCTCTGCTGCCAATCACTGGAACAGGAAAAAAATGTATGCATTCACTACTGTAAGTCGCTCTGGATAAGAGCGTCTTCTAAATGACTAAAATGTAAAAAAATGGAAGGAATTGCAACAATCGCTGACTTTAAAGACTTATATCTCCCTCACTACCTTTAAGCATCAGCTATCTGAGCAGCTTACCGATTGCTGCAGCTGTACACAGCCCATCTGTAAATAGCCCATCCAACTGCCTACCTCATCCCCATGTTTTTATATACTTTTTTTGCTCTTTTGCACCCCAGTAACTCTACTTGCACATCATCTGCACATCTATCACTCCAGTGTTAACCTGTTTAGGATAGGGGGCAGTATTGACACGGCTGGATAAAAAACGTACCCGATTTAATCTGGTTACCACTCCTACCCAGTAACTAGAATATGCATATACTTATTACATATGGATAGAAAACACCCTAAAGTTTCTAAAACTGTTTGAATGGTGTCTGTGAATATAACAGAACTCATTTGGCAGGCAAAAACCTGACACGGTTTCAGGCAGGAAGTGGCCTGTCTGACAAGGTGTCGTTCTTCTTGTCTCTGTTTATTGAAGAGTGAGGATCTTAGCTGTCCCGTGACACTTCCTACGGCTGCCATAGGGTCTCAGAAGGCGGCAAAAAGCTGAATCGTGGCTTTGCAGGCTCTGGCTGAAACAAAGTAGCGCGTTTGGGTAGTGGCTGGTTACAGTACTGTGAGACTCAGGCGCGTGCCCGCGTCGACCGAAAGCTTTGTTTACTTTCCTCAGTTTAGCTAAATGGACATTCCCGGTCGGAATATTATCGCTTTTTTACGAGAAAAATTGCATAAAAATGGATTTTAAACAGCGGTTGACATGCTTCGAAGTACGGTAATGGAATATTTAGATTTTTTTTGTCACGAATTGCGCCATGCGCGCGACCCTGATTTACCATTTCAGATAGTGTCTGGGACGCACGAACAAAACGCCGCTATTCGGATATAACGATGGATTATTTTGGACCAAACCAACATTTGTTATTGAAGTAGCAGTCCTGGGTGTGCATTCTGACGAAGACAACAAAATGTAATCAAACTTTTATAATAGTAAATATGATTATGGTGAGTGCTAAACTTGCCGGGTGTCTAAATAGCTAGCCCGTGATGCCTGGGCTATGTACTTAGAGTATTGCAAAATGTGCTTTCACCAAAAAGCTATTTTAAAATCGGACATATCGAGTGCATAGAGGAGGTCTGTATCTATAATTCTGAAAATAATTGTTATGCTTTTTGTGAACGTTTATCGTGAGTAATTTAGTAAAATATTAGCGAATTCCTCCGGAAGTTTGCGGGGGGTATGCTAGTTCTGAACGTCACATGCTAATGTAAAAAGCTGGTTTTTGATATAAATATGAACTTGATTGAACAAAACATGCATGTATTGTATAACATAATGTCCTAGGGTTGTCATCTGATGAAGATCATCAAAGGTTAGTACTGCATTTAGCTGTCTTCTGGGTTTTTGTGACATTATATGCTAGCTTGAAAAATGGGTGTCTGATTATTTCTGGCTTGGTACTCTGCTGACATAATCTAATGTTTTGCTTTCGTTGTAAAGCCTTTTTGAAATCGGACAGTGTGGTTAGATTAACGAGAGTCTTGTCTTTAAATAGCTGTAAAATAGTCATTTGTTTGAGAAATTGAAGTAATAGGATTTTTAAGGTTTTGAAAATCGCGCCACAGGCTTCAAGTGGCTGTTACGTAGGTGGGACGAATTCGTCCCGCCTAGCCCATAGAGGTTAATTTGCTAAATTGTAATTACTCTGCTACTATGGCCTATTTATTGCCTTACCTCCTTAATCCATTTGCACACACTGTATATAGATTTTTCTGTCGTGTTATTGACTGTACGTTTGTTTATCCCACTTGTAACTCTGTGTTGTTTGTGTCGCACTGCTATGCTTTATCTTGGCCAGGTCGCAGTTGTAAATGAGAACTTGTTCTCAACTGGCCTACCTGGTTAAATAAATAAATAAAATCTTAACTTTATTGACAACACCCAAATGGATACTGTCATTAACGCAGTTCTTCAATAATTACACATAATTCTTAATGCTTTAGCAAACATTTTATTAAACAGGACATTCAAAAATATCCTTACAATTATAATCCAAGGTAGTGTGAAATGAACTCATCATCAACCTGGAAATGGATGTTACTCCCCTGAGTTTCCCCCATTCACATTCAGAATACATTGTGAAAAACTAAAATCTTTGCTCACCATTTTTGCTCCAGGCAGATATCGTACATCCGTAACTATCGGTTTCCTCATTAGCAGGGAGGAGTTTCTGCAATCAAATTACCCTCGTGCCGCAATTTTAGCAAACACAGAAAGGGGCCTATATTGGAGACCAAAACTTGTCTGGCACACTGCTTAGAGGTTCAACAACATGAATAACTTATTTCTAGCCTACAATCATCGATGTTACTACGAATGTGAAAACAAGACAAAATATGACTATTCTTGCTCATTTTAAGGCAAATATCAAATAATTTTAACATTCATTACAGACGTCAATTGTTGTCCAACATCATGGCTACGCTGTTGGCATCACCTTTTACAGTGGATTTCCGCTGTTGTGGGCCTTTAACCATCTGTCTGACTTTGTTGTTCACACAGGAGCGATATGGGACTATCGTGGATCCTCTGGGGAGCCTCAACAACCTCATGATGCTGACGAGGCAGAGAAGAGTCTCTCCAGATCAGAACTCCTCAAGAAACACCTGCAGAGACCCACAGGGAAGAGAACTCACTGCTGCTCTGACTGTGGGAAGAGATTCACCTCCTCATCAGGCATTAAAATTCATCAGAGAACACACACAGGAGAGAAACCCTATAGCTGTGATCAATGTGGGAAGAGTTTTGGTAAATCTAGCAATCTGACATCACACCAGAGAACACACACAGGAGAGAAACCATATAGCTGTGATCAGTGTGGGAAGAGCTTTACTGAGTCTGGGGGTCTGACTAAACACCAGAGAAGACACACAGGAGAGAAACCTTATAGCTGTGATCAATGTGGGAAGAGTTTTGGTCAATCTAGCAATCTGACAGTGCACCAGAGAACACACACAGGAGAGAAACCCTATAGCTGTGATCAATGTGGGAAGAGTTTTGGTAAATCTAGCAATCTGACATCACACCAGAGAACACACACAGGAGAGAAACCATATAGCTGTGATCAGTGTGGGAAGAGTTTTACTGAGTCTGGGGGTCTGATATTACACCAGAGAAGACACACAGGAGAGAAACCTTATAGCTGTGATCAATGTGGGAAGAGTTTTGGTCAATCTAGCAATCTGACAGTGCACCAGAGAATACACACAGGAGAGAAATCCTATAGCTGTGATCAATGTGGGAAGAGTTTTGGTAGATCTGGCCATCTGACTCAACACCAGAGAACACACACAGGAGAGAAACCTTATAGCTGTGACCAGAGATAATCTGATTAAAGATCTCTGATCAAACATCAGAAAATACATGAAGGAGTTGTTTCATGATATCAATGAATTAATGTCACAATGTAGAATGTTTTAACATTGTAGAAGGAGTATTTTAATTATGTCACAATGTAGAACCCTAAACGTTTGTCCCCTGTTCTATTGATTTCAACATGATATGGATATTAGCCTCAGGGGGAAAATCCAGGCTCTGAAATGGAAGAGTACTATTTATGAGATTTAACAAAAAGTGACTAACAAAAAAAGAGCTGTGTTACACTTACCATGTTGGTGACCCACTTGAATCACAATGCAACACTTCAAAATGTAGATAGCTGTTTTCTATAAATTGTCCTCTAACCAGGGATGTACACATTATTCCCAGATTCCGTGTGGTTTTTGAGCTGTTAGTTTTAACAGGACGTGCAACCTCATCTCCCTCCTCTCACGCAATTGATCTCAACATGATATCGATGAGTTATGAAAAATCAGTGTTGTGTTCCTTTGTTCCGTGACCCCGACATTTAAATGCATCACTCCAAAATGTAGCTGACTGTCTTCTGCAGGTTGTCCTCTAACCAGTGAGGTAAAATATATCTCCCATTTCCATGTGTTTTTTAGTTGTGTTAGTTTCAACAGCATGTACAACCTGATTTCCCCCCTAATCGATATCAGTGATTTATTGCTACTCGTTAAAACAAGTGTTTTTGGTGCTTGTACAGTTTATAAGGTGCTTGTTTAAAAAAATACAAGTAATATGATTATTGTGGCAGATGTTTGTGTATATAGCACATGTTATGTTTAGGTTTTCAATTTATCACAAACCGTTTCTGCGTATTGGTTATTGATTTGGACACGTTAAAACTGTGTTTTGACATTGGGGCTATTTCATATTTACATTTCATGTAACATTTAGTAATGATATTTATTTATGCAACCAACTGACAATTTTTTTGGTACAATTATATTGACATTGTTGCCCTGTTTTTAGAATATCAGGGTTCATTCTCAGATGTGCCAACCCAAATGTACTAGAGCATGACATTGGGGACTGGGCCCCGATCCAACAACATGCCTATCTAGTGAACCCTGAAAAGAGAGAAGCTCTGCAGTGAGGTGGAAAGTTACTACGGATATTGCAGGAGTTTCCTCTTGAAATCAGACATGTCTGTGTCCTATTGGAGATGAGTTTTGTTTGGGCTCGTTCCAAGAGGACGAGAGTTCTAGAAGCTAAGGAAGGATTGTATAGAACGAAAGATGAAGGAGAAAAGATGCTGTATATTATTTAGACATTTTTTTTCTTGTTTTTAATTGTTGAAAGCCAGTAGACACCATGTTTATATTGTAGAAGGGAATCATTTTAGTTGATTATAATGTGAAATGGAAGTTGTTTTCTGTTGGTGGTGAGCAAACTTGTCCAAAAGAAATATAGGATATATTTGTTGTCTTAAGGGGGAAGGTGTTACAGGCTTTGGTTTTTCCATTTATGTTTTGAGGTTGAACTTTAGCTCGTTAGCACGTCTACCTCGTTAGCACGTCTAGCTCGTTAGCACGTCTAGCCCGTTAGCACGTCTAGCCCGTTAGCACGTCTAGCTCGTTAGCCCGTCTAGCTCGTTAGCACGTCTAGCTCGTTAGCCCGTCTAGCCCGTTAGCACGTCTACCTCGTTAGCACGTCTAGCCCGTTAGCACGTCTAGCCCGTTAGCACGTCTAGCCCGTTAGCACGTCTAGCTCGTTAGCCCGTCTAGCTCGTTAGCCCGTCTAGCACGTCTAGCTCGTTAGCCCGTCTAGCCCGTTAGCACGTCTAGCTCGTTAGCACGTCTAGCTCGTTAGCCCGTTAGCACGTCTAGCTCGTTAGCCCGTCTAGCTCGTTAGCCCGTCTAGCACGTCTAGCTCGTTAGCCCGTTAGCACGTCTAGCTCGTTAGCACGTCTAGCTGGTTAGCCCGTCTAGCTCGTTAGCACGTAGGACGCACTGATTGGTGTCACCTCGTTAGTCAGTATGTGTTACACCTGTGCTGGCTTGTCCATCTCGTTAGTGGGAAGGTGTTTCACCTGAGCTGGTCCAGGTTCTATTTAAGAGTGTCTGGCCCAGTGCTCCAGTTGTCTTGATACATGTGGAGAGTCAACACCTTTAGTTGCTCCACCTTTTTGGTTTGCTTCCTGTCTTTAAGTTTGGTGTGGGTTTTTCTTTTGTTTTCCTCTTCTTGGGCAGATTTAGTGGGTCTCATGGTGGGTGTCTTTTAGGTCCCAGTTGTTGTTACTAGTCAACTTCCAGTGGACACCCCCATAGTGTATTTCAGAGCCCCTCCTATAAAACAAGCTTATATTTTGGGTTGGATGTTGCATCCAATTAATATTTTAATCAATGGATTTTCCTTAGAATGCTAATCTGTCTTTCAGTTGTTAATCTTCTGTTTGTTGTGGTAAATATTTCTGTTTATTTTCATTGTTTAATTTTTTTTCCTGTGAAGCATCCATGTCTGAAATGTGCTGTATAAATAAAGCTTGATTTGAACATATTGCAAAAGAAATTAACCCAATGACTGACAATCAACAGACTCTTGGAAAACCAATACATATCTTGGTCCATCTTATTATGAAAAAAGTATAAATTCAGTATATCTCCCACTATGTCAAAATAGTGCTGGTATGTACGTTTAGTATCACTTTTCAACCAACCCAGTGCATTTGTTGAAGATAAATGTTTAATTAAACAATACGTCAAAGGATTCAACTACTGCAAACCGAAACAAACAAATGGATCAACCAGATCAATCCCACTTTTTCAGCCTGCTGAAGGCGTGGTGGAGTGGTAAACACCACCCCCGGCTCTACCAGGGGCTTGAGGTGGTCTCCCACAGCTCTGCTTATGTCATGTTCTGTGGCCTTGCTGTTCCATTTATTGACTGTCCCTGCAACACAGAAACACATTTAGTCATATTATATAAAACACTCAAAGTAATGGATATGGAGCATCTATGGCCTCAGTTACACCTGGCACCTAAATGACTTCTGTCAACCGATCACTCCAAGCTGCATTAGGTTCAGATCTACCAGGATGGGCCTTTGATAGTCTGGATGCAGTCAGGCCACTGAATATGCATAAGCAATGTAAAGAGATGGGGTGAATGAGTGGGGAAAAGTACATTTGACACAAATGACCTTCATAATATCAAAGAACAAATGTGTGTGTCTGAGGGGAAATTAACTTCATACAGCCAAAAGGGGTGAGAAATTATACCAATATCAGTGAACAATTTGCACTAATGTAAATAAACATAGATGATGGAACATATTCCCTTTTGCTGACGTGATGAACCACTAAGGGGACATAAATATTTACCATCTAAACCATGTGTGACCTCTCACCTATCTGGCTGTAGAAGTGTTCTTCCTAACCAGCTCTCTGACTGACTCTCCTATTAGATTAGCTCCACCCTCACTGGGTCTTCAGAGGAGAGGAAGGCTGAGGAGGGATGGAAGGATGAATGGATCAGTCAGTCAATAAAGTGTAGAGCTGCTGTCTGCCAAAATCACTATTTTAGTAGTTCATTAAAGTAAATAAGGCTTTATGACTGCTGAATACCAACGATCAATCACTTAGATCATGTATTTTTAGGTAGAGATACATCCTTGGGACGTCCCTAGCCCATTGAAGTTGACATTTAAAATGGTTAAATGTGATTGTCAGCCCTAACAATCCATTCTAGCACCTCATCAGGCTCTGAAAAAGTCTTCATTGATGACGTGTTCCATCTATTCCAGGGGACAGCAGAGGAACTTCATCGATTCCACTCCTTCATCAATACAAGCAGTAAACATCTGAAATTCACCCTCACCTTCCATGTGCATGAAACAAGTTATCTGGACATTTTGACTAAGAGGGAGGGGGGTGGTTTTAGCACAGACCTATACAGGAAGCCGATGGACAGGACTTCCCTGTTACACGTAGACAGCTTCCACCCTACACCCCTAAAAGAGATCCTCACCATCAACCAATAAAGTCGCATACACAGGATTTGTAGTACACAGAGTGACTATGACAAACAAGCTGACTGTCTGAGTGTTTCAGACAGCGGGGTTACCCAGAGGAATGGCTGGATGAGTGTTTCAGACAGCGGGGTTACCCAGAGGAATGGCTGGATGAGTGTTTCAGACAGCGGGGTTACCCAGAGGAATGGCTGGATGAGTGTTTCAGACAGCGGGGTTACCCAGAGGAATGGCTGTCTGAGTGTTTTCAGACAGCGGGGTTACCCAGAGGAATGGCTGTCTGAGTGTTTTCAGACAGCGGGGTTACCCAGAGGAATGGCTGTCTGAGTGTTTCAGACAGCGGGGTTACCCAGAGGAATGGCTGGATGAGTGTTTCAGACAGCGGGGTTACCCAGAGGAATGGCTGGATGAGTGTTTCAGACAGCGGGGTTACCCAGAGGAATGGCTGGATGAGTGTTTCAGACAGCGGGGTTACCCAGAGGAATGGCTGGATGAGTGTTTCAGACAGCGGGGTTACCCAGAGGAATGGCTGGATGAGTGTTTCAGACAGCGGGGTTACCCAGAGGAATGGCTGGATGAGTGTTTCAGACAGCGGGGTTACCCAGAGGAATGGCTGTCTGAGTGTTTTCAGACAGCGGGGTTACCCAGAGGAATGGCTGTCTGAGTGTTTTCAGACAGCGGGGTTACCCAGAGGAATGGCTGTCTGAGTGTTTCAGACAGCGGGGTTACCCAGAGGAATGGCTGGATGAGTGTTTCAGACAGCGGGGTTACCCAGAGGAATGGCTGGATGAGTGTTTCAGACAGCGGGGTTACCCAGAGGAATGGCTGGATGAGTGTTACAGACAGCGGGGTTACCCAGAGGAATGGCTGGATGAGTGTTTCAGACAGCGGGGTTACCCAGAGGAATGGCTGGATGAGTGTTTCAGACAGCGGGGTTACCCAGAGGAACGGCTGGATGAGTGTTTCAGACAGCGGGGTTACCCAGAGGAATGGCTGGATGAGTGTTTCAGACAGCGGGGTTACCCAGAGGAATGGCTGGATGAGTGTTTCAGACAGCGGGGTTACCCAGAGGAATGGCTGGATGAGTGTTTCAGACAGCGGGGTTATCTAGAGGAACTGCTGGATGAGTGTTTCAGACAGCGGGGTTACCCAGAGGAATGGCTGGATGAGTGTTTCAGACAGCGGGGTTACCCAGAGGAACGGCTGGATGAGTGTTTCATACAGCGGGGTTACCCAGAGGAACGGCTGGATGAGTGTTTCAGACAGCGGGGTTACCCAGAGGAATGGCTGGATGAGTGTTTCAGACAGCGGGGTTACCCAGAGGAACGGCTGGATGAGTGTTTCAGACAGCGGGGTTACCCAGAGGAACGGCTGGATGAGTGTTTCAGACAGCGGGGTTACCCAGAGGAATGGCTGGGTGAGTGTTTCAGACTGCGGGGTTACCCAGAGGAATGGCTGGATGAGTGTTTCAGACAGCGGGGTTACCCAGAGGAATGGCTGGTTGAGTGTTTCAGACAGCGGGGTTACCCAGAGGAATGGCTGGATGAGTGTTTCAGACAGCGGGGTTACCCAGAGGAATGGCTGGATGAGTGTTTCAGACAGCGGGGTTATCTAGAGGAACTGCTGGATGAGTGTTTCAGACAGCGGGGTTACCCAGAGGAATGGCTGGATGAGTGTTTCATACAGCGGGGTTACTCAGAGGAATGGCTGGATGAGTGTTTCAGACAGCGGGGTTACCCAGAGGAATGGCTGGATGACGCAAGGGATCTTTATAAAAATACAGTGGTGGAAAAAGTACCCAATTGTCATACTTGAGTAAAGAAAACATTTAAAATGTCCTTTTAATTTTGTAAATTTAAAACAGAAACATAACTGTTTGTACTTATAGGGAACCAGATCGTGACTAGAACTCAGTTACTAAGTCTTTAACCACACTGTGTTGTTACACTGCTGAGTAAAAACTCATGCTTCCTACACTTTAACTTGTTGTCTGAAGATAAAGTGTACATTTTACTGAACTGCGTCCAGTCAGCAGATGGACTAGATGCCTCTTAGGCCACCCATTGTGACTCCGTCAAGAATTCAGCAGAGCAAGTTTGTATGAAGGTCTGGTTATTAAATGGGTACATAGTTCAATAGTAATATCCTCTAAAACGCTCTGGTGACAAACTTTGCTGCCCTGTTTCCAATTGTCCACATGGCTGGGAGAACCTATTCAAGTAAGTAAGTAAATAGATTATGAAAATGTAAAAAAAACCGATGTATTATTAGCTAACTAGCTACAGTGCAGGCTAACTCAAATGAGCTGCTAAATGAGCTAGCGATCTAGCCAACTTCACATACAGTATAGATAGATAGGTAGCTGGTGATATTTAATTCACTTAGCTAGCGAACTTCATATTAGCTAGCTATCTATTTATCACTGTAAAAAGCAAACTTCAAATGCATTTGTAGGTAGCTAGCTAACAGCCATGGAAGAGGGTGAAAGGATAGCAGCCCCAACTGTCAGTGAGAGAGGAGGCTATTCTGGATAGGGCAGGTACTTTTGTGTAGTTCCTGTCCCTAGAAGTGAGGACGGAGATAATAGTAACATAATATTCAGTGTGGTGTAATCTGACTATAATGAAGTCTGTTTCTTGTGAGGATTTCTGTCCTCAGATAAAGAGCTCTATGAAAGCCAGTCTACATATGAAGAGGTCCCAATGAAGAGCAGTGGTTCTCAGTCCTGGGGACTCAGAGGGGCACATTGTTGTTTTTGCCTTCACACTGCACAGCTGATTCAAATGATTCAAACTCATCATCAAGCTTCAAGTGGTATTTATGTATTCATTTGTGATGCCATCCTTGATATGATCCTGTTATTGTCACATGCTACACATGTACATATGTGTGCCCATGCATCTATCAATCCAATGTTATCATGATTTGTTATCAGGGATATTATACTTTAGTAATCCACAATGACCTGGTGATGTAACAGTCTAATAATTACATTGTCTTCCATATTCCTACAGATACCTTGTAACTGGAGATTCCTTCAAAACGATTGCCTACAGTTACCGTGTAGGGCACTGCAAGGTTGGGTGATCAGGGCCATCTGGGACTGCCTCCTGGAGGAATTCAGGTGTGTGAAGGCTACCTGTGTCCTGCGTAACTTCATGAGGATGGACACGAGGACCAGGAGGGGATCTGCAGCTCGCCGCCGTGTGCCAGAGGAGGAGTCTGCTGCTCTGCAGGATGTTTCAAGGATGGGGTCCAACAACGCAGCAAGAGAGGCAATCCGTGTGCAGGAGATCTTCACCTCCTACTTCTTCAAAGAGGGTGCTGTTCCCTGGCAACACCATAGACGTCACTATGCACAACCAAAGGCTCTTTTAAGAGCCATTCACATTGCAATAAGAGTATTCTTCCATTTACTGAGCTATGTCAACTGCAGTTATTCAATTCACAGTTTCTCTCCCTTTGATTTCTACTTCTCAGGTGAGGGTGCTGTTTAGGTAAGGGTGTGATTTCTGTACAAAAACAAAAACAGGCTATTTTAAATCACCCATATTGAAAAAATGTAGAACAATTAGACACCCTATAACCCACACCTACACACTCATGTATCAATCTGATGGATTGTGTTGTGCAGTAAACAGGCTCAGGTGTATAACTGTGGCTCCTTCCACCTTCAAAGAATAGGCAAGAGGGCCAACCATGGAGAATAGTAAGACACTTCATTATTTCTATAACTACGCTATATTGTTTGTCCTCGTGTGTCCGTTCATGTTTTTCAGCATAAAGTCCTCTGCAACCACTTAGTGTGGTGTGGACACCAGGTGAGGCCACACACAGATTCCTGTGAACACTGTCGCTTTAACTACCTTATTTTCTCAATAACAGTCTCTCTCCTTCACTTCATCCCTCTCTCCCCTTCTCCCTAAATCCTCTAGGTTATATCAGCTGTGTCGGTGAACCCCTCCTGCATCTGAACTGGCTACATAGAGGGCACAGCATGATCAGAGGTGAGAGGTCACTTGGTCAGGTCAACAGGAAGTATTATTAAAGAGATTCTTTACATTGAAATACAGATAGAGATGCAGTAGTCCCAGAGTTAATGATCCCAGGTCAGTTTATATTATACAGGAAGTATTATTAAAGAGATGCTTTACATTGAAATACAGATAGAGATGCAGTAGTCCCAGAGTTAATGATCCCAGGTCAGTTTTGCATTTCACCTCCTGATTGATGACTAACAATGTTAGAATAAAAAATAAAAACACAAGGTTTAAACATGCTCTCTCTCTCACCATCTGTCTCTTGTCTGCAGGTATGTTTTGATGTGAGAGGATGCCAACCCCCAGTCCCGTCATCACCACCTCACTTGCTTTTAAGAACCTTTGGGTCGACTAGAGACACTATGTAATTGTGATGAACTGAGAGAATATTTATGTAGCACTGTGATTCATTAATCATGTGCTGCCTTCCCTGCTCCTATGTGCTTACCTCTTTCCCTTTCTGTCTTTTACACCTCTCTCACCACCTCCTCTTTCTTCCTCTGTTTTTATAATGCACAACAGATGTGCATTGAAGTACAGATTAAACTTGTATTTATAACACTTGGATAATGAGCTTTTCAATAAAGCATTTCACATTCTCTACTGGTTGAAATGAAGTGTAATGTGATTAAATACTCCACCTATCCTGTGTTTATCAGATCAATGCAGATGAAGGGCATTAGATGTTGAGATGAACCAGTGTTAGAGTATTTACATGATGCATAGGAAGTGTAGTGTTCTGTTTTTTAACATGATATTTCTGTATATATGAATTAACTAGTTAAATCATGTTTCTTGTCTATTAGTTACAATGTGTAACCATTGATGTCCCAGGACCAAGATTGGTAAACACTGTTGAAGTGTATAATTGTAATCCATACATGCAGACACAGCGTCATTCAAAGACTGGAATTTGATACTCCTGGTATTGGATATGACTGAAAAATAATCTCAAAGACATTCATACCTAAACTGCACCTTTATTTGCCAAGGTAGAGTACATGATCAGTGAATATGTTAAATGTACAGGCTACAATGTGGGGATCTCATGCATGGTAATAACTACATGTATATACGACTTGCATCCTTGGCACAACATGATATTATATTCTACTCAATCCATAGGCTTCATTAATGTCATTCAGGCTGTTTTGAAGTTGATACAACTGGCTATGATAGCTGAGGTTCATAGGTTCTGAACTAATATGTATACCAAACGTTTGGGTCCATACACAGATCGGCTAGATAGCTAGCTACACATCCATAGGCATACAGGTATTTTAATCATCCACTGCACAATAAGCAAGAACATAGCTAGCTACGTTATTTCATCTATCTGCATGGCAAATATCAGCAAGGCAAGCTAACACAATTGTACATTCAATTTTCAGTAAATTCTTCAGCTGGCTAGATTCTATACATTCACTGTTTCACAAAACAACAGCCTGGTTTGCTGGTTGTTTCAGGAGTCCCTAAAACAACCAGAATGACAATTACATACTCATGTCACAACACCCATAATGCTAGTCAGCTAGCTGGCTAATGTTAGCTAGTCAGCTAGTTGGTTAATGTTAGCTAGTCAGCTAGCTGGTTATTGTTAGCTAGTCAGCTAGCTGGTTAATGTTAGCTAGTCAGCTAGCTGGCTAATGTTAGCTAGTCAGCTAGCTGGTTAATGTTAGCTAGTCAGCTAGCTGGTTAATGTTAGCTAGTCAGCTAGCTGTTTAATGTTAGCTAGTCCGTTAGCTGGCTAATGTTAGCTATTCAGCTAGCTGGCTAAATCGCGATTTTCGTAAATAAACTTTACGATAAGAAAAAGCATAATCGTTTGTCTCTACATTAACTAACATTTCTGTCAACTGTACATGTTTCTGCATGATTCGTTATGACGTTATAATCCCTTACATTTGCTTCCATCCTAGTATTTCTGTCCGCCATCTTTGATCCAGTTCAGTTCTGTGTAGGGGTACCCCTCTCTCCTAGTGTTTCTGTCCGCCATCTTTGATCCAGTTCAGTTCTGTGTAGGGTTACGCCTCTCTCCTAGTATTTCTGTCCTCCATCTTTGATCCAGTTCAGTTCTGTGTAGGGGTATCCCTCTCTCCTAGTATTTCTGTCCGCCATCTTTGATCCAGTTCAGTTCTGTGTAGGGGTACCCCTCTCTCCTAGTATTTCTGTCCACCATCTTTGATCCAGATCAGTTCTGTGTAGGGTTACGCCTCTCTCCTAGTATTTCTGTCCGCCATCTTTGATCCAGTTCAGTTCTGTGTAGGGGTACCCCTCTCTCCTAGTATTTCTGAAGAAAGTCTAACAGTCACTGGTGCAGCAGCAGCCTCCCCCGGTCCTAGGAGTTTAAGATGCGATGGAACGGTTGACGAAAAAAAAAAAATCACAGAAAAAATATATTGACCGATATTGATTTATTTAGGGTGGGGGGGGCTAATGAATATTTTAGGACCAGCGATGTCCCTTATTCCTACACTTTAACTTTTTGTCTGACAATAAAATATACATTTTACTCAACTGCGTTACCCACTCCAGTCAGCAGATGGCGGTCTGGGAATTTAAGGCGATGCTGTTGGTGTGACGTATAATGTAGTGGACGGAACTCTTCTTTCAACATCAGCAACAGTTAGTCAGACACCACGGTAGTTTGCTAGACAAAATAGCCGAACCGATAAAGCTCTTTAGACGCGTTAGTGTATATTAGCCTCTGTGTTTTAAACCCACTACTGTCGTCTAGTTAGTTATCCGATTTAATTTCATATTTACGGTGTTGTTGTTATTATTCAGCTAGCGGGCTGGTTAAGTTAGCATTAGCCTAGCTAGCTAACATCTCCGACCATGCGGTCACTGAGCTACTCTCCTCCTGCTAAAGAAGATGAGGACATCACAGTAAAACAAGAAGTAGAGGGTGAGGCCGTTACTGTGAAAGAAGAAAAAGACGCGTTCAGAGTGAAAGAGGAGGAGGATGTTACAGTAAAAGAAGAGGAGGATGCAGTTTATGGAGTGAAAGAGGAAGAGATGACTGTTACATCGATAGAGGAGGAAACTGGACATCTGGGCCCGGTTTCCCAAACGCATCTTAAGGCGTCCAATGGTTCTAACGGTGAACTTAGCCATAAGATGGTTTTGAGAAACCGTTCCCTGATTAACACTAGTAAGTACTGTCTTAAATACAGAGGCACAAACTCTGCAGTTGTTGAACTGATGTGTGGTGTTAAAGCGGAAATATGCAATAGCTACATCCATATTGTGACTTAGTTAAAACTATAATGTTGATATCATGGATGGTCAGTCCTTGCATCCATAGGTCTGTCTATGAATGTGAAAGTAGTTACATTTCTCCAACCCCATAATCATCTTATAACCAAAACAGTGGTGGAATGACAGCTTTGTTGTTGTATGAACGGCAGATTGATGGGTTGTGTGAGTTATTTCAACAGTAACAAAATGGCTGCCCAGAGGCTTGGTTTGGTAAACAGCTGAGGGATGGGGGAAGGAGGAGTGTAACCACTCAAATTTATTCATCCAGGATGTCATAATGATAGTTTAACCAGGTTTCTAGGATATATAGTATATTCTAGAATTCATCCATGATGTCATAATGATAGTTTAACCAGGTTTCTAGGCTATATAGTATATTCTGGAATTCATCCATGATGTCATAATGATAGTTTAACCAGGTTTCTAGGCTATATAGTATATTCTAGAATTCATCCATGATGTCACAATGATAGTTTAACCAGGTTTCTAGGCTATATAGTATATTCTGGAATTCATCCATGATGTCATAATGATAGTTTAACCAGGTTTCTAGGCTATATAGTATATTCTAGAATTCATCCATGATGTCATAATGATAGTTTAACCAGGTTTCTAGGCTATATAGTATATTCTGGAATTCATCCATGATGTCATAATGATAGTTTAACCAGGTTTCTAGGCTATATAGTATATTCTATAACTGCCAGTGTAGATTTCCTTTGGAGGCAAATTATTAGAGCTGTTGATAAGTCATTGTATAATATTCAGCCAATTGTTTTTCATGTCATTACATTAAAGGCAAGACATACCTAGATTCAATTACATTCATGAATTGGTTTGAAACCTTTGTCTTCTCAAAATTGGTGCCTTGCCGGATTTGTAAAAAAAGGTTTGTCATGAAACTCTATTTTTTTTAAATGTATTTAAATGTAACCTTTATTTAACTATACAAGTCAGTTAACCTCTATGGACTAACATTAGATTATGTCAGCAGAGTACCCAGCCAGAAATAATCAGACACCCATTTTTCAAGCTAGCATATAATGTCACATAAACCCAAACCACAGCTAAATGCAGCACTAACCTTTGATGATCTTCATCAGATGACACCCCTAGGACATTATGTTATACAATACATGCATGTTTTGTTCAATCAAGTTCATATTTATATATCAAAAACCAGCTTTTTACATTAGCATGTGACGTTCAGAACTAGCATAACCCCCGCAAACTTCCGGTGAATTTACTAAATTACTCACGATAAACGTTCACAAAAAACATAATTATTTTAAGAATTATAGATACAGAACTCCTCTATGCACTCGCTATGTCCGATTTTAAAATAGCTTTTCGGTGAAAGCACATTTTGCAATATTCTGAGTACATAGCCCGGCCATCACAGGCTAGCTATTTTGACACCCAGCAAGTTTAGCACTCACCAAAGTCAGATTTACTATAAGAAAAATGTTATTACCTTTGCTGTTCTTCGTCAGAATGCACTCCCAGGACTTCTACTTCAATAACAAATGTTGGTTTGGTTCAAAATAATCCATAGTTATATCCAAATAGCGGCGTTTTGTTCGTGCGTTCAAGACACTATCTGAAAGGTAAATAAGGGTCACGCGCCCGACGCGTTTCGTGACAAAAAAATTCTAAATATTCCATTACCGTACTTCGAAGCATGTCAACCGCTGTTTAAAATCAATTTTTATGCGATTTTTCTCGTAAAAAAGCGATAATATTCCGACCGGGAAACCCTGTATACGCTCAAAGAGAGAGAAAGTAAAAATGGAGTCGCCCCTTGCACGCCCCTCCATTCTCATTGTTCTCAGATCGACCACTTACTGAAGGCGCTAATGTGTTTCAGCCTGGGGCTCCAAAGCCAAGATTCAAATTTCTGGCGCCTTCTGAGAGCCTATGGGAGCGTTAGAAAATGTCACGTCATGCCAGAGATCCCCTGTTTTGGTTAGAGATGATCAAAGAAGGCCATGAAATGGTCAGAGAGAGCGCTTCCTGTTTGGAATCTTCTCAGGTTTCGGCCTGCCAAATGAGTTCTGTTATACTCACAGACACCATTCAAACAGTTTTAGAAACTTTGGAGTGTTTTCTATCCAAAGCTAATAATTATATGCATGTTCTAGTTTCTGGGCAGGAGTAATAATCAGATTAAATTGGGTACGTTTTTTTATCCGGCCGTGCAAATACTGCCCCCTATCCCCAACAGGTTAACAACACCCAAATGGATAACGCTGTTCTTAATACTGTAGCAAACATTATATTAAGCAGGACATTCAAGCGAGCCTTACAATTATAATCCAAAGTAGTGTGAAATGAACTCATAAGCAACCTGGTAATGGAGGTTACTCCCCTGAGTTTCCCCCATTCACATTCAGAATACATTGTGAAAAACTAAAATCTTTGCTCACCATTTTTGCTCCAGGCAGATATACTACATCCATAACTAGTGGTTTCCTCATTAGCAGGGAGGAGTTTCTGCAATCAAATTGCATGTGCATCGCCCTCATGCCACAATTTTAGGAAACACAGAAAGGGCCCTACATTGGAGACCAATTAGTCATCTGGCACAGTGCTTAAGAGTTTCAACAACATGAATAACTTATCTCTAGCCTACAATCATCGATGTTACTACTAATGTGAAAACAAGACAAATATGACTGTTCTTGCTCATTTTAAGACAATTGTCAAGTAATTTTAACGTTCATTACAGACGTCAATTGTTGTACAACATCATGGCAACGCTGTTGGCATCACCTTTTACAGTGGATTACCGCTGTTGTGGGCCTTTAACCATCTGTCTGACTTTGTTGTTCACACAGGAGAGAGATGTGACTATCGTGGATCCTCTGGGGAGCCTCAACAACATCATGATGCTGAAGAGGCAGAGAAGAGTCTCTCCAGATCAGAACACCTCAAGAAACACCTGCAGAGACCCACAGGGAAGAGAACTCACTGCTGCTCTGACTGTGGGAAGAGATTCACCTCATCAACAGGCATTCAAATTCATCAGAGAATCCACACAGGAGAGAAACCTTACGGCTGTGATCAATGTGGGAAGAGTTATAATTCATCTAGCAATCTTATTGTACACCAAAGAACACACACAGGAGAGAAACCTTATAGCTGTGGTCAATGTGGGAAGAGTTTTACTCAGTCAAGCAACCTGATATCACACCAGAGAACACACACAGGAGAGAAACCTTATAGCTGTGGTCAATGTGGGAAGAGTTTTACTGAGTCAGGCAAACTGAAATCACACCAGAGAACACACACTGGAGAGAAACCTTTTATCTGTGGTCAATGTGGTAAGAGTTTTACTACATCTGGCTCTCTGACTGAACACCAGAGAACACACACAGGAGAGAAACCTTGCTGTAATCAATGTGGGAAGAGTTTTACTACATCTAGCTATCTAGCAATACACCAGAGAACACACACAGGAGAGAAACCTTGCTGTAATGAATGTGGGAAGAGTTTTTCTACATCTGGCTATCTATCAATACACCAGAGAACACACACAGGAGAGAAACCTTGCTGTAATCAATGTGGGAAGAGTTTTTCTACATCTGGCTATCTATCAATACACCAGAGAACACACACAGGAGAGAAACTTTATAGCTGTGATCTATGTTGGAAGAGATACTCTGATAAAAGATCTCTGATCAAACATCAGAAAATACATACATGAAGGAGTTGTTTCATGACATCAATGAAAAAATGTCAATGTTTTTAACATTGTAGTAGGAGTATTTTTGGGAATTTCACAATTTAGAACCCTAAACGTTTGCCCCATTCAATTGATTTCAGCGTGATATGGATATTAGCCTTGGGAAAAATCCAGGCTCTGAATTGAAAGAGTTACTATTTATGTGATTTAACAAAAAGTACTAACAAAAAAAGAGTTGTGTTACACTTACCATGTTGGTGACCCACTTGAATCAAAATGCAACACTTCAAAATGTAGCGAGCTGTTTTCTACCAGTTGTCCTCTAACCAGGGATGTACACATTATTCCCAGATTCCGTGTGCTTTTTGAGCTGTTAGTTTTAACAGGACGTGCAACCTCATCTCCCTTCTGTCACACAAATGATTTTAGCATGATATCAATGAGTTATGACAAATAAGTGTTGTGTTCCTTTGTTTAGCGACCCCTAAATTTAAATGCATCACTCCAAAATGTAGCTGACTGTCTTCTGCAGGTTGTCCTCTAACCAGTGAGGTAAAATATATCTCCCATTTCCATGTGTTTTTTTTGGTTGTGCCAAAAACGCTATTTTGACAAGTAGCAATAAATCACTGATATCCATTAGGGGGGAAATCAGGTTGTACGTGCTGTTGAAACTAACATAACTAAAAAAACACATGGAAATGGGAGATATATTTTACCTCACTGGTTAGAGGACAACCTGCAGAAGACAGTCAACTACATTTTGGAGTGATGCATTTAAATGTAGGGGTCGCTAAACAAAGGAACACAAAACTTATTTGTCATCACTCATCGATATCGTTTTCAATTTATCACAAACTGTTTCTGCATTTGGACTATTGATTTGGACACGTTAAAACTGTGACATTGGGGATATCCCACCTAGCAAAATGTAATTGAAACTAAGACTATGCCCGACGTACAATATAAGTTTGTTTTTAGTTGAAAAGAAAACTATTTAATTTCAATGTACTTGCAGCTTATACACATGGATGTCTATAATACATTTTATTAACAATCCTAATAAATTGAGTGCTCCAGTCAACACCTTTAGTTGCTCCACCTTGTGGGTTTTTCTTCTGTTTGCCTCTTCTTGGGCAGATTTAGTGGGTCTCATGGTGGGTGTCTTTTATGTCCCAGTTGTTGTTACTAGTCAACTTTCAGTGGACACTGAGAGCAAAACTGCAAGATTATGTTATAATACTTTTATTGCATCAAATGGTTGTTTTATGCAACAGAATAGAGGGTTCTTATAACTATTGTGTCTGTGTTCTACTGAGGATGGGCCTCTGGGAGAAAACACTGTCAGGAGATTTACAATGTCTTTTGGGTGATAAAACCTAAAGAGACTGCATTCCAGAACAAGAGTTAATGTTTCTGTTCTATATGGTACCAGGGAGAGATGACCTCAGGGCCAGACCCTGGTCTCTACACAAAGAGTACTGTTTTTACAGCAGATACTGTCTGCTGAGAATTATAAGTATCTTTCATACAAATCTTAACCTTGTGACCCGTTCTATACATCTGATGTTCGTCATGTAGGTTAAAAGGGCAATAAAATACCTTTTGTATCGTGGTTCTCAACGAATCATCTGGGGGTGATTCGTCGACCAGCCATCATTATCGTAGAGCACTCAATTGATTCACCCTATATTTGCATGTTGTATTGACCTGCTCCCTTATTAATAAGTGAATAAAGATTTAGTTTAAGATTAACTCTGACTTGTGTGATAAGTTTGTCTCTCCTCATTTGATATTAAAGAAATTAACCACATTTGACGACGGGGATGTGAATCTAGACTTGGTAACCGCTCCTGACGACCTGGGTAAATGATGCACGAGGGATCCCTCTAACTTGGGATCTCAGGGAGACCACACTTCGGGAACGGAGCAAATGGACTCACCTTTGATCTGAGAGGCAGCGAGCCGAGTATAGATGAGCATGAGATAGAAATGTGAAAATATTCCTGCAGGTTAAAATATTGTTGGAAAAACAACTACTTCATTAGGTACGTTTGGGAATAGCATTGTGTGACTGAGTCTTAATCTGATGTTTGGATAGTAACAGATCTGTAGTTCCTCATATAGAAATATGCTTAATCAGATGACTGACATGTGGATACATTTTAGTCATTTAGCAGATGTTATTATCCAGAGTGACTTACAGTAGTGAATGCATACATTTCATACATTTTTTTTTTTTTTTTGTACCACCCCTCCGTGGGAATCGAACCCACAACCCTGGCGTTGCACACACCATGCTGGCGTTGCAAACACCATGCTCTACCAACTAACGTTATCTTGGGGTTCCGTTCCTTCACTGCCCATCATAGAATATCACGGGGTGGTATTGAGAGGGGAATGATATTTTAGAAAGCAGCGGAAGGTCTATAGTTCCTGGGAGGCTTGATTTTGCCGTGGTCTCTGGGAGGTTAGAGAACCGTTGAGGATCCCATGGTCATTGTCTGGGAAACTAAAGTTTATTTTTGGTTCTGCTGGGAGGATGTTTGGAGAGATGCTTCGTTGCTATGGAGAGTCCCTGAAAAAGCAGATGGAATGGTTGTCGTGACTACCTGAGAATTTCTTACGTTTTATGTGGATTCTGTGAATATATGAAAATATGATGAATTGTATGTGTGTATAATGATTACTAGAGATTTGATAAAGTAATACTGGGAATATAATTAGATACAATTTAAACAACCCATATGTAGACGAACATAGGCTTTGAGTTGGTATCTTTAATGGATCATTTGATAAAGATGAGGTTTAAGCATTATTAAACTGTCTACAAAGTCTGAGCAGTTGTCTCAGAAACTGATGGGAGTATGTCCACTTTAGGGTAAGTTACCCTAACAATGTAACTATAAAACGCTTATTGGATTTTCTCAGTCCGGGTACTACATTTCAAATACATGTAAATCTACATTTGAAATGGGGGGGGGGGGGTTCTTCCTGGTATGAGAGGAGTTGGGGGGGAGTTTAGTTAGTTAGTTAGTTAGTTAACGAAGCTAACATTAGCTAGTTCATTATCACAAAAGTGAGAACTGCTCTAGATTGGAAACTTACGTTAATGAGTGTAATGTAGTGTTCTCCTTCCAGGTACTACATTTGAAATAAAACTGCCCTCTCGGACAAGGTGACTTTTATCAATATACACTCTAAAAAGTAAAGGTTCCTGGAGTATCCTTTAGGGGTTCTTCAAATTGGAACTGTGGGGGAACCCCTAAAAGTTCTTTGAAGAACCCCTTATCATGGTTCCTCAAATAACCTTTTGGGGTAATTTTTTTTAACTCCCTGTCCATCCTCCCTCCATTATAAAAACATTTGAATAATAATAATAATAATATTCACAATATTGATTTAAATAATAAATTGTTTATTTAGTGGCACCACAAATGTGAATTAATATTTACAAAACCATTTACCAAACAAAACACATTACAAAATTGCAACATTTCTGCAGACATGTCAGACCATAATAAATAATACATTTACTTAGTGCTTTTCATGACATTTATAAATAATGATGTACAATAAAAACAACATTAAAAATGAATCATAGGTAAACTAACAATATTGTAGACTTGATGCTAAATACAGATTTTTCAGCTTTAGTGTGTATATCATATTCACTTAGTTATGTTAGGAAGTTTTCCATCTTTATGACCGGCCCTGGTAACTTCACCCCAACTTCTCTTATCCCCAGAACACAGTCACTTAACAACATAAGTGTTTTTCTGGCATTTTGGGGAAATTTAAGGGAAAATAAAAATCCAGACGTAGCAGAGCCCCAAGTCCCATGGGGACGTCCTCGAGGGCCTGGATGTTCTCCCCATCAAAGGCCAGCGGGATTTCACTCTCATGGTGAAATGGATTTCCACCGATGTGCAGTAAAGGAGTGAAGAGCGGTGAAATCTGTGTCAACAAAAGTAAGAAAAGATTAATACACAAACAATTAACAAAGAACATAACAAATGTTCAGCTGTAGTTTTATATAAGCATGCACCCCTATGTTTATGAAGAAACAGATGATTGGTGCATAGACATACCTTGTCACGGACATAAAGGCCACTCGGGTCCTCATTGAAGAGGTAGGGCAAGAGCAGAATCACTGCTGTGGTCTCCAGTCCTAGTAAAGTAAAGCAATGATCTTACTACACTTGCTCATTTTATTACAAAATACATTAGAGAAAGGGAAGGAATAAGAGCAAATCCCTCTTCTGTATTGTCCTTCAGGGACTGTCAAAATAGCAGGATGATGTCCTCACCCCTGCCTCGCCTCTCTACCTCTGATAGTCCTTGAATTCTCTTTTTGTCTATATCCATTCCATGGACCTAATTCATTTCTGAGAAGATCTGAAAAGATCATTTGCACACATTTGTATGCTAATAGATGTCAGTTTGTATTGACTGCTATGTAGGTTAAATGTACACTTCAAATGCAGCTGTCCTACAACATATCTGTACCTTCTTCTTGATCCCAATTGCATTGTGTCCATGTTCTGTACCATCTAAGATATTAATTTCCCTCCACAAGGGGGCGGACATGTAACGTTTCCAAAATGGGATAGTATTGTACATGTAACGTTTCCAAAATGGGATAGTATTGTACATGTAACGTTTCCAAGATGGGATAGTATTGTACATGTAACGTTTCCAAAATGGGATAGTATTGTACATGTAACGTTTCCAAAATGGAATAGTATTGTCCATGTAACGTTTCCAAAATGGGATAATATTGTACATGTAACTTTTCCAAAATGGGATAGTATTGTCCATGTAACGTTTCCAAAATGGGATAGTATTGTACATGTAACTTTTCCAAAATGGGATAGTATTGTCCATGTAACGTTTCCAAAATGGGATAGTATTGTACATGTAACGTTTCCAAAATGGGATAGTATTGTACATGTAACGTTTCCAGAATGGGATAGTATTGTCCATGTAACGTTATGCCCCCTTGTGAGTTAATAGTATTGCATGCTGTAGCAGGCTATATAAAGAGGAAGACCTCCATTGATGATTCAGTTCGTTGTAACATCTCGTCTGGACAGGTCACCGTCCTTAGTTAGTTAGTTAGTTAGTTAGTTAGTTAGTTAGTTAGTTAGTTAGTTAGTTAGTTAACGAAGCTAACGTTAGCTAGTTCATTATCACAAAAGTGAAAACTGCTCTAGATTGGAAACTTACATTAATGAGTGTAAAGCCGTGTTGGCTTTATGGAAACGATATACAATATATGGGAAAGAATATAGTTGAGGAAATAATCCAAACCTAGTTGTGCCTAGTTAGGACATAACGTTAGCTAGCTAGCTAACGGTACTGTACTGTAGCTCATACAACGCCGACGGTCAAACCCGGCTTTCTAATATTTACGTTCATTAACTTTTGTAACGTTATGGAAGATATTCACAGAAAACTATTATTAGTATGTTATATTATTATAATACATTATTTCGAGACATATTCAGAGCCAAACATCAACCCAACTTAACCTTTTTAACTGTTGTCGCATCCAAACTTGTCACCATCGTTTTCAGTTGTAATTGCGAAGTTCCCGGAAGAAGTCCAGCAACAACGGAGGTTCCTCGATGAACCCACCTTCTAACAAGTTCTTTGAAGAACCTTTTGGGCTTTTTTTCATTGACCAAGAACCCTACGGTTCTTAGGGGATCTGAGAACAACTCCAGTTGAACCCTTCATTTTTAGAGTGTAGTCGGCTCTATTTACTCTCAGATTCAAACATGATGATTAGTATCAACGATCAAGTCAGCTGCTGCTGCTCCAATACAATATGAGGTGAGACGATGAACTGGGCAGTCAGCTGCTGCTGCTCCAATACAGTATGAGGTGAGACGGTGAACTGGGCAGTCAGCTGCTGCTGCTCCAATACAGTATGAGGTGAGACGGTGAACTGGGCAGTCAGCTGCTGCTGCTCCAATACAGTATGAGGTGAGACGATGAACTGATGTTGAACTGGGCAGTCAGCTGCTGCTGCTCCAATACAGTATGAGGTGAGACGGTGAACTGATGTTGAACTGGGCAGTCAGCTGCTGCTGCTCCAATACAGTATGAGGTGAGACGGTGAACTGATGTTGAACTGGGCAGTCAGCTGCTGCTGCTCCAATACAGTATGAGGTGAGACGGTGAACTGATGTTGAACCGGGCAGTCAGCTGCTGCTGCTCCAATACAGTATGAGGTGAGACGGTGAACTGATGTTGAACCGGGCAGTCAGCTGCTCCAATACAGTATGAGGTGAGACGGTGAACTGATGTTGAACCGGGCAGTCAGCTGCTGCTGCTCCAATACAGTATGAGGTGAGACGGTGAACTGATGTTGAACTGGGCAGTCAGCTGCTGCTGCTCCAATACAGTATGAGGTGAGACGGTGAACTGATGTTGAACCAGGCAGTCAGCTGCTGCTGCTCCAATACAGTATGAGGTGAGACGGTGAATATGTACATGTAGGTAGAGTTATTAAAGTGACTATGCATAGATGATAACAGAGAGTGGGGGGGGGGGGGGGGGGGCTTCCTCTGACACCGCCTGGTAAAGAGGTCTTGGATGGCAGGGAGCTTGGCCCCAGTGATGTACTGGGCTGTACGCACTACCCTCTGTAGTGCCTTGCGGTCGGAGGCAGAGCAGTTGCCATACCAGGCAGAGATGCAACCAGTCAGGATGCTCTCGATGGTGCAGCTGTAGAAGCTTTTGAGGATCTGAGGACCCATGCTAAATCTTTTCAGTCTCTTGAGGAGGAATAGGTTTTGTCGTGCCCTCTTCACGATTATCGTGGTGTGCTTGGACCATGATAGTTTGTTAGTGATGTGGACACCAAGGAACCTGAAGCTCTCAACCTGCTCCACTACAGCCCCGTCGATGAGAATGGGGGCGTGCTGTCTTCCTTTTCCTGTAGTCCACAATCATCTCCTTTGTCTTGATCACGTTGAGGGAGAGGTTGTTTTCCTGGCACCACATGGCCAGGTCTCTGACCTCCTGACCTCCCTGTCTCATCGTTGTTGGTGATCAGGCCTACCACTATTGTGGCATGGGCAAACTTAATAATGGTGTTGGAGTCGTGCCTGGCCGTGCAGTCATGAGTGAACAGGGACTACAGGAGGAGACTGAGCAGCACCCCAGAGGGGCCCCTGTGTTGAGGATCAGCGTGGCGGGTGTGTTGTTACCTACCCTTAAAAAACCTCTCTGGGCTACGCAACAGCCAGTGTAATCCCGTGGCGGGATATTCAAATACCTTAGAAATGCTATTACTTCAATTTCTCAAACATATGACTATTTTACACCATTTTAAAGACAAGACTCTCGTTAATCTAACCACACTGTCCGATTTCAAAAAGGCTTTACAACGAAAGCAAAACATTAGATTATGTCAGCGGAGTACCCAGCCAGAAATAATCAGACACCCATTTTTCAAGCTAGCATATAATGTCACATAAACCCAAACCACAGCTAAATGCAGCACTAACCTTTGATGATCTTCATCAGATGACAATCCTAGGACATTATGTTATACAATACATGCATGTTTTGTTCAATCAAGTTCATATTTATATCAAAAACCAGCTTTTTACATTAGCATGTGACGTTCAGAACTAGCATTCCCACCGAACACTTCCGGTGAATTTACTAAATTACTCACGATAAACGTTCACAAAAAACATAACAATTATTTTAAGAATTATAGATACAGAATTCCTTTATGCACTCGCTATGTCCGATTTTAAAATAGCTTTTCGGTGAAAGCACATTTTGCAATATTTTGAGTAGATAGCCCAGCATCACAGGGCTAGCTATTTAGACACCCACCAAGTTTAGCCCTCACCAAAGTCAGATTTACTATACGAAAAATGTTATTACCTTTGCTGTTCTTCGTCAGAATACACTCCCAGGACTTCTACTTCAATAACAAATGTTGGTTTGGTTCAAAATAATCCATAGTTATGTTCAAATATCCTCTGTTTTGTTCGTGCGTTCAAGACACTATCCGAAGGGTAAATAAGGGTGACGCGCCCGACGCGTTTCGTGACAAAACATTTCTAAATATTCCATTACCGTACTTCGAAGCATGTCAACCGCTGTTTAAAATCAATTTTGATGCCATTTTTCTCGTAAAAAAGCGATAATATTCCGACCGGGAAAGCGTGTTTAGTTCAAAGACAGAGAAAATAAAAACATGGGGTCGCCTCGTGCATGCGCCTCAGTCTCATTGTCCTCTGATAGACCACTTACCAAAGGCGCTAATGTTTTTCAGCCAGGGGCTGCAAAGACATCATTCAGCTTTTTCCCGAGTTCTGAGAGCCTATGGGAGCCGTAGGAAGTGTCACGTTACAGCAAAGATCCTAAGTTTTCAATAAAGAGAGTCAAGAAGCCCTAGGAATGGTCAGAGAGGGCACTTCCTGTACAGAATCTTCTCAGGTTTTTGCCTGCGATATGAATTCTGTTATACTCACAGACACCATTCAAACAGTTTTAGAAACTTTAGGGTGTTTTCTACCCAAAGCCAATTATATGCATATTCTAGTTTCTGGGCAGCAGTAATAACCAGATTAAATCAGGGGCGTTTTTTATCCGGCCGTGTAAATACTGCCCCCTACCCCTAACAGGTTAAAAAACATGAGCTGGCGCACACCCAGAAAAATAGTTTGTGAGGAGGTGCTGACTAACGGCGAATAAACTATAAACTATCAAAATAAATAAAGTCGCACACTCCATGTATAAACTCCCAGCAATTGAATGGGTATTTACCAACGTTTCAGCATCACTGTGCCTTCTTCAGGGTGATGTCATCAATACTTGAACCAGCTTATGTAGACAAACAGTGCAATTAGTGCAACCAATGACAATAGTGAGGGGTGTGTCATAATGATTAAGTTCATTAAAATGAATTAGTGAAATTGTTAAAAAATATGACATATTAAATATATTACTGTATTGTTATCATATAGAAACATCATGGAACATTGTACATCATATTAAATATATTACTCTATTGTTATCATATAGAAACATCATGGAATATTGTACATCATATTAAATATATTACTCTATTGTTATCATATAGAAACATCATGGAATATTGTACATCATATTAAATATATTACTGTATTGTTATCATATAGAAACATCATGGAATATTGTACATCATATTAAATATATTACTGTATTGTTATCATATAGAAACATCATGGAATATTGTACATTATATGACCATCAACATACATTATTGTTTCATTCAATTTCACATAATAAGGATATTTAATATTTTCAAGTTCAGAAGTCAGAACTCATCACCTGCTATGTAAAAGAGACAGAAGAATGCACAATGGTCAATGCTATCTGGGATCCTTGGGACATCCCTACCCTAAACCCTAACCTTAACCCCTAACCTTAACCATTTTAAATGTCAACTTCAACGGGCTAGGGACGTCCCAAGGATGTATCTCTACCTGAAAATACATGATCTAAGTGATTGATATTTGGTATTCAGCAGTCATAAAGCCTTATTTACTTTAATGAACTACTAAAATAGTGATTTAGTCAGAGAGCATAGACAGCAGCTCTACACATTATTGACTGACTGATCCATTCATCCTTCCATCCCTCCTCAGCCTTCCTCTCCTCTGAAGACCCAGTGAGGGTGGAGCTCAGTCAGAGAGCTGTTGAGGGACTGGTTAGGCAGAACACTTCTACAGCCAGAGAGGTGAGAGGTCACACATGGTTTAGATGGTAAATATTTATGTCCCCTTAGCGGTTCATCACATCAGCAAAAGGGAATATGTTCCATCTATGTTTATTTACATTAGTGCAAATTGTCCACTGATATTGGTGTAATTTCTCACCTCCCTTGGCTGTATGAAGTTAATTTCCCCTCAGGCACACACATTTGTTCTTTGATATTATGAAGGTCATTTGTGTATAATGTACTTTTCCCCAACATCTCTTTACATTGCTGATGCATATTCAGTGGCCTGACTGTATCCATACTATATCAAAAGCCCATCCTGGTAGATCTGAACCTAATGCAGCTTGGAGAGATCAGATGACAGAAGTCACATTTAGGTGCCAGGTGTAACTGAGGCCATAGATGCTCCATATCCATTACTTTGAGTGGTTTATATAATATGACTAAATGTGTTTCTGTGTTGCAGGTGCAGTCAAGAAATGGAACAGCAAGGCCACAGAACATGACATAAGCAGAGCTGTGGGAGACCACCTCAAGCCCCTGGTAGAGCCGGGGGTGGTGTTTACCACTTCAGCAGTCTGTTGATTGGTCAGTCACTGGGTTCATTTGTTTTATTATATGGTCAAATCAAATCAAGCTTGATTCATACAGCACATTTCAGACATGGATGCAACAAAATGGCTTCACAGGAAAAATATTTTTAAAAACATTGAAAATAAACAGAAATATTTAGTACACAACAAACATAAGAGGATAAAAAACAGAAGACTAAACTGAAAAACTAATGATTAAAATGTTAATTGGATGCAATATCCAACCCAAAATATAAGCTTGGGACACTGAAAGTTGACTAGTAACAACAACTGGGACCTAAAAGACACCCACCATGAGACCCACTAAATCTGCCCAAGAAGAGGAAAACAAAAGAAAAACCCACACCAAACTTAAAGACAGGAAGTAAACCAAAAAGGTGGAGCAACTAAAGGTGTTGACTCTCCACATGTATCAAGACAACTGGAGCACTGGGCCAGACACTCTTAAATAGAACCTGGACCAGCTCAGGTGAAACACCTTCCCACTAACGAGATGGACAAGCCAGCACAGGTGTAACACATACTGACTAACGAGGTGACACCAATCAGTGCGTCCTACGTGCTAACGAGCTAGACGTGCTAACGAGCTAGACGTGCTGACGGGCTAGACGTGCTGACGGAGCTAGACGTGCTAACGAGCTAGACGGGCTAACGAGCGAGACGTGCTAACGAGCGAGACGGGCTAACGAGCTAGACGGGCTAACGAGCTAGACGTGCTAACGAGCGAGACGGGCTAACGAGCTAGACGTGCTAACGAGCTAGACGTGCTAACGAGCTAGACGTGCTAAAGTCCAACCTCAAAACATAAATGGAAAAACCAAAGCCTGTAACACCTTCCCCTTTAAGACAACAAATATATCCTATATTTTTGTTGGAAAAGTTTGCTCACCACCAACAGAAAACAACTTCCATTTCACATTATAATCAACTACAATGCTTCACCTTCTACAATATAAACATGGTGTCTACTGGATGTCAACAATTAAAAACAAGAAAAAAACACGTATTTCTAAATAATAATATACAATAGTATAATTTTTCTCCTTTTTCTTTCTATAGAATCCTAAATCCCACTAGCTTCTAGAACACTCATCTTCCTAAAACTCACTAGCTTCTAGAACTCTCCTCTTCCTAAAACTCACTAGCTTCTAGAACTCTCGTCTTCCTAAAACTCACTAGCTTCTAGAACTCTCGTCTTCCTAAAACTCACTAGCTTCTAGAACTCTTGTCCCCTTGGAACGAGCCCAAACAAAATGTATCTCCAATACGGAAAAACGTGCAGTCAAAATAAATAAAGATCCATAGCAACGCACTAGCTAAACACAAATCTAATATCCATTTGGGGGGAAATCAGGTTGAATCTGCTCTTGAAACTAACACAACAAAAAAAAAAAAACTTGGAAATGGAGATATCTTTCACCTCACTGGTTAGAGGACAACCTGCAGAAGACAGTCAGCTACATTTTGAAGTGATGCAGTTAAATTTAGGGGTCGGTAAACAAAGGAACACAACACTTATTTGTCATAACTCATCGATATCATGTTGAAATCAATTGTACGACAGGAGGGAGATGAGGTTGCATGTCCTGTTAAAACGAACAGCTCAAAAACCACACAGAATCTGGGAATAATGTGTACATCACTGGTTAGAGGACAATTTGTAGAAAACAGCCAGATACATTTTGATTCCAGTGGGTCACCAACATGGTAAGTGTAACACAACTCTTTTTTTGTTAGTCACTTTTTATTAAATCTCATAAATAGTAACTCTTCGATTTCAGAGCCTGGATTTCCCCCCTGAGGCTAATATCCATATCATGTTGAAATCAATAGAACAGGGGACAAACGTTTAGGGTTCTACATTGTGACATTATTAAAATACTCCTTCTACAATGTTAAACATTCTACATTGTGAGATTTCATTGATATCATGAAACAACTCCTTCATGTATTTTCTGATGTTTGATCAGATGTCTTATCGGAGAATCTCTTGTCACACTGATCACAGCTATGATTTCTCTCCTGTGTGTGTTCTCTGGTGTAGAGTCAGAGAGCCAGATGTAGTAAAACTCTTCCCACATTGATCACAGCTATAAGGTTTCTCTCCTATGTGTGTTCTCTGGTGTAATATCAGGTTGTCTGACCGAGTAAAACTCTTCCCACATTGATTACAGCTATAAGATTTCTCTCCTGTGTGTACTCGCTGGTGTTTAGTCAGATGGCAAGATGAAATATAAGTCTTCCCACATTGATCACAGCTATAAGGTTTCTCTCCTGTGTGTGTTCTCTGGTGTATTATCAGGCTGTCTGGCCGAGTAAAACTCTTCCCACATTGATCACAGCTATAAGGTTTCTCTCCTGTGTGTGTTCTCTGGTGTACAGTCAGGTAACTAGATGAAATAAAACTTTTCACACATTGATTACAACTAAAAGATTTCTCTCCTGTGTGTATCCTCTGGTGTGATAACAGGTTGCTTGACTGAGTAAAACTCTTCCCACATTCAGTACAGCTGTACGGTTTCTCTCCTGTATGTGTTCTCTGGTGTATAGTCAGATAGCTAAATGTAGTAAAACTCTTCCCACATTGATCACAGCTGTAAGGTTTCTCTCCAGTGTGAATTCTCAGGTGTACTTTTAGTGCTTTTAATCTTAAGTAACTCTTCCCACAATCAAAACAGTGGTGAGATTTCTCTCCTGTGTGTGTTCGCTGGTGTATTTTAAGTTCTGATGAAGATTTGCAATGTTTTCCACAGTCAGAGCAGCAGATAGATTTCTTCCCTGTGGGTCTCTGCTGGTGTTTCTTGAGGTGATAGAATCTGGACAGACTCTTCTCTGACTTGTTAGCATCATGATGTTGAGACTCCCCAGAGGATCCATGATAGTCACGTCTCTCTCCTGTGTGAACAAGTCAGACAGATAGTTAAAGGCTCACAACAGCAGAAATCCACTGAAAAAGGTGATGCCAACAGCGTAGCCATGATACTGTACAACAATTGAGTCTGTAATGAATGTTAAAATTACTTGACAATTGTCTTAAGACAGTCAAGTGAGCAACAATAGTCATATTTAGTCTTGTTTTCACATTAGTAGTAACTAGAAATAAGTAAAAGGTGTTGAACTCCTAAGCAGTGTGCCAGGCCACTTTTGTTCTCAAATATAAGCATCTTTTTCTGTGTTTGCTAAAATTGCGACAAGGGCGATGCACACACAATTTGATTGCAGAAACACCTCCCTGCTAATGCAGAAACCGCTAGTTATGGATGTAGTATATCTGCCTGGAGCAAAAATGGTGAGCAAGTGGCCTAAGCTGTGCCATTAGAGATTCTGGGTTCGAGTCCAAGCTCTGTTGCAGCCGGCCGAAACCGGGAGGCCCATGGGGCGACACACAATTGGCCCACCGTTGTCCGGGTTAGGGGAGGGTTTGGCCGATTTTGATCTTAAGTAACTCTTCCCACAATCAAAACAGTGGTGAGATTTCTCTCCTGTGTGTACTCGCTGGTGTATTTTAAGTTCCGATGAAGATTTGCAGTAAGATTTCCATGTGAGAGATCTTCGTCTCTGCAGGTGTTTCTTGAGGTGTTCTGATGTGGAGAGACTCTTCTCTGCCTCTTCAGCATCATGAGGTTGTTGAGGCTCCCCAGAGGATCCATGATAGTCCTGTCTCTCTCCTGTGTGAACAACAAAGTCAGACAGATGGTTAAAGGCCCACAACAGCGGAAATCCACTGTAAAAGGTGATGCCAACAGCGTAGCCATGATGTTGTAAACAATTTAAGTCAGTAATGAATGTTACAATTATTTGACAATTGTCCTAAAATGAGCAAGAATAGTCATATTTTTTTGTCTTGTTTTCACATTAGTAGTAACATGATGTTTGTAGGCTAGAAATAAGTTATTAAAGTTGTTGAAATCCTAAGCAGTGTGCCAGACGACTTTTGGTCTCCAATATAGGCCCCTTTCTGTGTTTAATAAAATGCAGCACGAGGACAATTTGATTGCAGAAACTCCTCCCTGCTAATAAGGAAACCGATAGTTACGGATGTAGTATATCTGGTAATGAGGAAACCACTAGTTATGGATGTAGTATATCTGCTAATGAGGAAACCACTAGTTATGGATATAGTATATCTGGTAATGAGGAAACCACTAGTTATGGATGTAGTATATCTGGTAATGAGGAAACCACTAGTTATGGATGTAGTATATCTGCTAATAAGGAAACCGATAGTTATGGATGTAGTATATCTGGTAATGAGGAAACCACTAGTTATGGATGTAGTATATCTGGTAATGAGGAAACCACTAGTTATGGATGTAGTATATCTGGTAATGAGGAAACCACTAGTTATGGATGTAGTATATCTGGTAATGAGGAAACCACTAGTTATGGATGTAGTATATCTGGTAATGAGGAAACCACTAGTTATGGATGTAGTATGTCTGGTAATGAGGAAACCACTAGTTATGGATGTAGTATATCTGGTAATGAGGAAACCACTAGTTATGGATGTAGTATATCTGGTAATGAGGAAACCACTAGTTATGGATGTAGTATATCTGGTAATGAGGAAACCACTAGTTATGGATGTAGTATATCTGGTAATGAGGAAACCACTAGTTATGGATGTAGTATATCTGCTAATGAGGAAACCGCTAGTTATGGATGTAGTATATCTGGTAATGAGGAAACCACTAGTTATGGATGTAGTATATCTGGTAATGAGGAAACCACTAGTTATGGATGTAGTATATCTGCTAATGAGGAAACCACTAGTTATGGATGTAGTATATCTGGTAATGAGGAAACCACTAGTTATGGATGTAGTATATCTGCTAATGAGGAAACCACTAGTTATGGATGTAGTATATCTGGTAATGAGGAAACCGCTAGTTATGGATGTAGTATATCTGGTAATGAGGAAACCACTAGTTATGGATGTAGTATATCTGGTAACGAGGAAACCACTAGTTATGGATGTAGTATATCTGGTAATGAGGAAACCACTGGTTATGGATGTAGTATATCTGGTAATGAGGAAACCGCTAGTTATGGATGTAGTATATCTGGTAATGAGGAAACCACTAGTTATGGATGTAGTATATCTGGTAACGAGGAAACCACTAGTTATGGATGTAGTATATCTGGTAATGAGGAAACCACTAGTTATGGATGTAGTATATCTGGTAATGAGGAAACCACTAGTTATGGATGTACTATATCTGCAAATGTAATCTAATCTGCTAAAATAGATGCACACGCAATTTGGTTGCAGAAACTCCTCCATGCTAATGCAGAAACTGCTAGTTATACCAATACCATAGACCTACTGTAGGACCCATAACTTCACCTAACAACAACATAGACCTACTGTAGGACTCATATTTTTGGTTTTTGTGACATATATTCTTGCTTTGAAAATGGCTGTGTGATTATTTTTGACAGGGTACTCTCCTGACATAATCTAATGTTTTGCTTTCGCTGTAAAGCCTTTTTGAAATCGGACAATGTGGTTAGATTAACGAGAGTCTTGTCTTTCAAATGGTGTAAAATAGTCATATGTTTGAGAAATTGAAGTTATAGCATTTTTTAGGTATTTGTATTTCGCGCCACACGATTCCACTGGCTGTTGACTAGGGTGGGACGCAGGCGTCCCACCTAGCCCAGGGAAGTTAATTATTTAATCAAACAGCATGCTAAAAGCATCAGACCATTTCAGTACATATAGTTGATTTTATTAAAACACATGGGGTGTGTCTATATATGGAAAAATACACATAACATTTCAACCAATCGATTGGTAGAAATGACAGATGACTCTTGGTTGACCAAGATTTATTTTAGGTGGGGACAGCACTAGAACATGATGTTGGGGCTCCCGAGTGGCACAGCGGTCTAAGACACTACATCTCAGTGCTAGAGGTGTCACTACAGACACCCCGGTTCGAGTCCAGGCTGTCACAACTGGCCGTGATTGGTAAATAAAGGTTACATGTCTTCATGGTTCTGGGTTTGTTGTGTTCATGTCTTCATGGTTCTGGGTTTGTTGTGTTCATGTCTTCATGGTTCTGGGTTTGTTGTGTTCATGTCTTCTTGGTTCTGGGTTTGTTGTGTTCATGTCTTCATGGTTCTGGGTTTGTTGTGTTCATGTCTTCATGGTTCTGGGTTTGTTGTGTTCATGTCTTCATGGTTCTGGGTTTGTTGTGTTCAGGTCTTCATGGTTCTGGGTTTGTTGTGTTCATGTCTTCATGGTTCTGGGTTTGTTGTGTTCATGTCTTCTTGGTTTTGGGTTTGTTGTGTTCATGGTTCTGGGTTTGTTGTGTTCAGGTCTTCATGGTTCTGGGTTTGTTGTGTTCATGTCTTCTTGGTTCTGGGTTTGTTGTGTTCATGTCTTCTTGGTTCTGGGTTTGTTGTGTTCATGTCTTCATGGTTCTGGGTTTGTTGTGTTCAGGTCTTCTTGGTTCTGGGTTTGTTGACTGTACTGTAGAGAACAGAGGGGTCCTCCTCAGCTGCTTGTTCCACCGTGGGCCTGGAGAAAGAAACATCCATTAAACTGAATGTGACTCCCAAATGGCACCCTACTCCCTTATAGTGCACTACTTTTGACCAGTAGTGAACTAAATAGGGAATAGGGTGCCATTTAGAATGGAACCAGAGCCATTCCTTAAAACCCTCATCACATCACTCCTGTTGGGGCTAGGGGGCAGTATTGAGAAATTTTGAAGAAAATATGTGCCCATTTTTAACTGCCTCCTACACCAACTCAGAAGCTAGGATATGCATATTATTAAGACATTCGGATAGAAAACACTCTGAATTTTCTAAAACAGTTTGAATGGTGTCTGTAAGTATAACAAAACTCATATTGCAGGCAAAAACCTGTGAAAAATAGATAAAACATTTTTTTTGAATTTTGTGACTGTACTATTTAGTGTCATTGTTTTATAGATACCATAGTGAGAAAGGATTCATTTCGCAACTCCTACGGCTTCCACTAGATGTCAACGATCTTTATAAAGTTGTTTGAAGCGTCTATGATAAACAGAGAGCAAATTAGAATGCATGGAAGTTGACATGTCGTCACTTCATTTTTTGGCGCCTGCGCATAAATCTGAGAAGCGTGAGTTTGTCATAATTGTTTATCTAGACATAGGATAGGTTGTGTGAAAATATTACTGATGTTTAACGTTAAAAATGGACCAAAAGATTAATGCTAAACAACGTTTGACATGTTTGAACGAACGTAAATAGATTATTTACTAGGTTTTTTTAGCTTTTCGGCGTGATTTTACACCCCCCCCACCACGTTTTGTGGGAGCATAATGAACGCTAACTACTTGGTGTTATTTGGACATAAATTATGAACTTTGTCAAAAGAAACCACATTTGTTCTGGACCTGGGATTCCTGGCAGTGCCTTCTGGTGGAGATAATCAAAGGTAAGGGGATATTTACAATGTTATTATCGATATTAGATGATGCTAACTGTATAGCATAGCTTATTGTTCTTAGCATAGCACCCCGTTTATTGCAAAATGTGATTTCCCAGTAAAGTTATTTTGAGATCTGGCCATTCGGTAGCAATTACGAGATGATAATATATTATTCTTTGAATGACAATATTATAATTTACCAATGTTTTCGAATAGTAATTTTGTTATGTTCACCGGAAGCATTTCAGAGAAGAAAAAAATCGGAATTTCACGCTACTGTAAAATGCTGTTTTTGGATATAAATATGAACTTGATGGAACAAAAAATGCATGTATTGTATAACATAATGTCCTAGGAGTGTCATCTGATGGAGATTGTCAAAGGTTGGTGCATAATTTTAGCTGGTTTCTGCTTTTGGTGACGCCTGACCTTGAATTGAAACTGGATGTTTGTACTTTTGTGGCTATGTACTGTCCTAACATAATCTAACTTTATGCTTTTGCCGTAAAGCCTCTTTGAAAATCGAACAATGTGGTTAGATTAAGGAGATGTTTATCTTTTAAATTGTGTAAAATAGTTGATTGTTTGAGAAATTGAAATTATTAGATTTTTGATGTTTTGAATTTCCAGCCTTGTTAGCAATCCCGTCTCGGGGTTCATTGCTAACCTGTAGCCCCAACAGGTTATAGACATGTCATAGTAATTGTCTTGAGATGTATATTGTAGAGTGCAGTTTCAGGAAATGCCATTTGGCCTGAAGAATACCCCTGGAACCTTTAAGACATTAAAACTGTGACTTTTCAAAATGCCTACTTTTACACCATAGTATGAGTTCAATGAAATGTCATCAGATAGTGATGGAGGGAGTTCTCAGAGAACAATGAAATGTCATCAGATAGTGATGGAGGGAGTTCTCAGAGAACAATGAAATGTCATCAGATAGTGATGGAGGGAGTTCTCAGAGAACAATGAAATGTCATCAGATAGTGATGGAGGGAGTTCTCAGAGAACAATGAAATGTCATCAGATAGTGATGGAGGGAGTTCTCAGAGAACAATGAAATGTCATCAGATAGTGATGGAGGGAGTTCTCAGAGAACAATGAAATGTCATCAGATAGTGATGGAGGGAGTTCTCAGAGAACAATGAAATGTCATCAGATAGTGATGGAGGGAGTTCTCAGAGAACAATGAAATGTCATCAGATAGTGATGGAGGGAGTTCTCAGAGAACAATGAGGGGTCACTAATGGTCAACTGTTTTGCTTATTTGAATGACTTTGTCTACTCCTCCAATAAGCAGCAACATATGAATGACCTTGATGCTGTCTGTGTGTTCACAATGTTGTATACAGTATTGACTCTATGTTGTTGTAATGGTAGAATATGCTCAGAGGGTGGCAGCACTGGAGAGGTTGAATTTCACAGCAGCTTACTGGACATCCTCGTCCTGTTCCTGGTCAAAGGTGGCCACTGTCTGTGCTGCAGCAGGGGTCATGGCCATGCCTGAGATGTTGACATACACTGCACTAGAGTCTCCCTGACGGAGAGAGAGAACAGACAATATAAATAGACCTGGGGACAGACAGCATGAAGAGTGGACATTTCCCACAAAGCAACGAAAATGATCTTCCATCTGTCTGAACAGACTCACCTGTCCGTCGTCTGCTGTGTGTCTTGTGTCAAAGGTGGATTTGGAGGCCTTCTTCCTGTTTTATAAATGAACGAATGAATGAATGAACAAATTAATGAAGATAATAAAGTGAAATAATCTTTAAAATATGCATTTTCACTCACCTGAACCACATGAAGCCAGAGAGACATGAAGCCAGTATGACACCCAGAACAACCACTATGATTCCTACAGCAGCAGTTAGAACTGAGGTTTGTTTCTCTAAAAGATAATATAGATGATATGAGTACATGTTATTATGAACTGAAAATTAATATACTGCAATACAGGACATTAATGCAATACTTGTATGTATAAGACTATGTATAGTTTTAAACCAAAGTGTAATGATGCAAACTAGAAGAAGATTACCTTGAAACATCATTTCTTATTGAACATCATTTTGTATTGAAGTATTGAAGATGTAACTTCACCTGCTATAATGATCATCAGAGCTGTAGAGTTATTAGATGCTATTGTATTCTCAGCCTCACAGTAGTATTCTCCTCTGTCCTCAGAGATGATGTTAGTGATGCTGTAACTCTGTCCTGATGCTTTTGGTGAGGTAACATTCTTCTTGTACCAGGTGTATTTGTCCACAGGTGGGTTGGATTCACTGCTGCAGGTCAGAGTCACTGAACTGCCCTCCATTATTTCACCAGAGGGACTGACTGACACTGAGGTGTTCCTTGGACCATCTGGTGTTGAAGACCAGATTCATTTATAGCAACATTTGTGTTTACATTTTACAGGTGAGTTTGAAATCATTTAATTCAGAGTAAAAGACAATCAGAAAAATAATAATTAAAAAGAATGATGATATGGTGGTAATACAAATTCAAGGAAATGGATGTTACACACAAAAATATTTATTCATATTTATTCATATGGAAAACAATCTATTCCCAATTCAAGAATCAACATAATCAGTATATCAAATGAAACCCACAATGTACTGACATGTGACAGTGAGAGTCTCTTCAGCAGAGGGGAGATCCTCATGGCCTTCTACAGCACAGGAGTATCGGCCTGTATCCTCACTGCTGACTGAGAATAGGCTATAGACAGGAGAGGAGGTGTTGCTGTTTGGTATAGGCTGTCCATTCTTATACCAACTGTAGGCTGTGATGGGGTCCAGTGTACATTTGGTTCTACATATCAGTGTGACATTCTCCCTCTCTGACACAGATGTAGGATCCATCTCCAACACAACATCTAGAGTATGAGGAAACAAATCATTATTCTCCTCCTTTGTGTCTGTATAGCTGCCCTTTATAAGGTAATTATAGTCATTCATTAATGAATTTGATTTATTTAGCCAGGATAGTCAACTCTGTAATACTTTCCACTGTTTTCCAGGAAGTATTGGGTTCAATAGAGTCAATTTAAACAGATTTTAACACAACATTCTCATTAGCATACATGCTAAAATCACAGCATACACTGAAGCACACACATCATATGCTTTAGCATACATACAGAACCACACTCACATTACAACTATCTAGATAGATGTGAGATGAGTGACAGATACTGTAAATACAAACCAAGACAATTTTCTTGAACTAAATGGAATTCAACAGTTGAACTATATTGAATGTACGTAACTGTACCTGTGACAGACAGAGTGACTCCAGGACTGCCAATATATTTCCCTCCGGTCTGATCTGTTAATAATCTGAACTTGTACTCAGCAGAGTCACTCTCTCTCAGGTCTGTGATCCTCAGTGTGTGACAATTCTTCTGATCTCCATGACACTCCAGACGACCTGCATACTCTGGGTCCTGACCTAGATCTCCATGACACTCCAGACGACCTGCATACTCTGGGTCCTGACCTAGATCTTTAGGTTCTTTACCAGTCCCAGATTCAGTGAACCAGAGGGTTGTTGTGACTGTACCACTGGGATATGTATAAGAGCAGTGCAGCTCCACTGTTGACCCCTTCAAGGCACAGATACTTTTCTTGGTGTAAGTCACACTCCAGACATTCTGACCCAGTACCACTGAAACAAGGTCACACAACACAATGCTATCAGAATTAAGCCAATGTATCTCTGTAATGTGTCTGTATCTATGTAATGTGTCTGTATCTCTGTAATGTGTCTGTGTCTCTGTAATGTTTCTATATCTGTAATGTGTCTGTATCTCTGTAATGTGTCTGTATCTATGTAATGTGTCTGTATCTATGTAATGTGTCTGTATCTATGTAATGTGTCTGTATCTCTGTAATGTGTCTGTATCTCTGTAATGTGTCTGTATCTCTAATGTGTCTGTATCTCTAATGTGTCTGTATCTCTAATGTGTCTGTATCTCTGTAATGTGTCTGTATCTCTGTAATGTGTCTGTATCTGTAATGTGTCTGTATCTGTAATGTGTCTGTATCTCTGTAATGTGTCTGTATCTCTGTAATGTGTCTGTATCTATGTAATGTGTCTGTATCTCTGTAATGTGTCTGTGTCTCTGTAGTGTGTCTGTATCTATGTAGTGTGTCTGTGTCTCTGTAATGTTTCTATATCTCTGTAATGTGTCTGTATCTCTGTAATGTGTGTCACGTCCTGGCCAATATAAGGGTTAATTGTTATTGTAGTTTGGTCAGGACGTGGCAGAGGGTATTTGTTTTATGTGGTTCGGGGTGGTGTTTTGGTAGAAGGGCGTTTGATTTATTATTTCCGGGTTTTTGGTTTATGGTCTATGTTTATGTATTTCTATGGTTAATGTATTTCTATGTTAGGTTGATTGGGGTTTGGGACTCTCAATTGGAGGCAGGTGCTTCCTCGTTGCCTCTGATTGAGAGTCCTATATATGGGTAATTGTTTGGTGTAGGTTTTTGTGGGAGATTGTTTCTTGTCTAGCGTGTGTGAGCCTGAGAAGACTGTTCGGGGATCGTGAGTTTGTTTTGTTGTTTTGGTGTTCATTTTGAGTTTAATAAATGTTCAAGATGAACAAACACAGTCCTGCTGGATTTTGGTCCTCCTTCACCATCGATAACTGTGACAGAATCTCCCACCACAAAAGGACCAAGCAGCAGAGGAAGGAGCAACAGGTGGACTGGAAGGAGCAGAGGGAATTTGAATTGGACAAACGGGAGAAATGGACATGGGAGCAAGTTATGGCCGGAGAGGGCCCATGGAAGAAATGGAGCAAAGACCGGGAATGCTACCGAGGAACACGACTGCCGATTAAACCCGAGAGGCAGCCCCAAGAATTTTTTTTGGGGGGGCATATGGGTAGTTTGGCGGGGCAAGTTTGGAGCCCCAGGCCAAATCCCCGGACTGTGTCACAGAAGCCAGTTAATGGACATGTCTCGTGCTTCGGGGTAATGAGTATTATGGCGAGGCCAAGTGTTTTTAGGCCAGTACACGCTATACCAGCACCCCGCATTTACCAGGGGGTAGTAGGCATTCAGCCAGAAAGGGCGATGCCAGGTTTAAGCTCGAGACCGCCAGTAAGCCTCCACGGTCCTATATATCCTGTTCCCGCTCCACGCACTAGCCTAGAGGTGCGTGTTCCCAGTCTGGCACGTCCAGTACCAGCACCACGCACCAGGTTTCAAGTGCATCAGCCCAGTCCGACTCGTCCTGTTCCCGCTCCCCGCATTAGCCTGGAAGTGCGTGTTCCCAGGCTGATAACCCCAGTACCAGCACCACGCACCAGGCTTCCAGTGCGTCGGCTCAGTCAGAAGTCGCCAGAGCTGCCCGTCAGTCAGGAGTCGCCAGAGCCGCCCGTCAGTCAGGAGTCGCCAGAGCCGCCCGTCAGTCAGGAGTCGCCAGAGCCGCCCGTCAGTCAGGAGTCGCCAGAGCCGCCCGTCAGTCAGGAGTCGCCAGAGCCGCCCGTCAGTCAGGAGCCGCCAGAGCCGCCCGTCAGTCAGGAGCCGCCAGAGCGGCCCGACTGCCCGGAGATGCCAGAGCGGCCCGACTGCCCGGAGATGCCAGAACGGCCCGACTGCCCGGAGATGCCAGAGCGGCCCGACTGCCCGGATCAGCCAGAGCGGCCCGTCGGCCAGGATCAGCCAGATCGGCCCGTCGGTCAGGATCAGCCAGAGCGGCCCGTCGGCCAGGATCAGCCAGAGCGGCCCGTCAGCCAGGATCAGCCAGAGTGGCCCATCTGCCCAGAGTCTGCTGATGACCAAAAATCAAGGGAGTCTAGCAGCAACCCTAAACTGAGTAAGCCTGACATTTCAGAACTTAAAGTAATTAACGGTTTAATTGATGAGTCTGCATACAGGGTGGAGAGGAGGAGGTCTGCCCATGATCCAGAGCAGGGGGAGTCTGCCTACGGTCCGAGGCAGATCGGGTCGGTCGGCACTCTGGAGGACAATAGGCCGGAGCCTGAACCACCACCTGTATAAGTGGGTTGGGGAGGGGGGGTGTAGCACAAGTGCCGTCGGTGACGGCAGCCACCCTCCCTTTAGTTTAGGGGGATTTTTTGTTGTTTGGGGTTTTTGTTATTCTTGAGGTGCTTCCGGGGTTAGCACCTTTAGGGGGGGGGGGGGGTACTGTCACGTCCTGGCCAATATAAGGGTTAATTGTTATTGTAGTTTGGTCAGGACGTGGCAGAGGGTATTTGTTTTATGTGGTTCGGGGTGGTGTTTTGGTAGAAGGGTGTTTGATTTATTATTTCCGGGTTTTTGGTTTATGGTCTATGTATTTCTATGTGTAGTCTGGTTAATGTATTTCTATGTTAGGTTGATTGGGGTTTGGGACTCTCAATTGGAGGCAGGTGCTTCCTCGTTGCCTCTGATTGAGAGTCCTATATATGGGTAATTGTTTGGTGTAGGTTTTTGTGGGAGATTGTTTCTTGTCTAGCGTGTGTGAGCCTGAGAAGACTGTTCGGGGATCGTGAGTTTGTTTTGTTGTTTTGGTGTTCATTTTGAGTTTAATAAATGTTCAAGATGAACAAACGCAGTCCTGCTGGATTTTGGTCCTCCTTCACCATCGATAACCGTGACAATGTGTGTGTATCTCTGTAATGTGTCTGTATCTCTGTAATGTATCTCTGTAATGTGTCTGTATCTCTGTAATGTATCTCTGTAATGTATCTCTGTAATGTGTTTATATCTGCAATGTGTCTGTATCTATGCAATGTGTCTGTATCTATGCAATGTGTCTGTATCTATGCAATGTGTCTGTATCTATGCAATGTGTCTGTATCTATGCAATGTAAATGTGTTTATGTAAAACATAGGCACCACAATGTAAATAAGTCCCAGACTTTATTGTCCTTTAAATCAACAATCCTGGTCACTGTAAATAAACTGTGTGTACATGTGTGTATGTATTTTTTTTAACTGACCAATAAAATCAATCAATCCAAACTGTGCAGCAGCCATTTGATGAATGGAAAGAGACATTTGTTACAAAACACCAGAAAGCTGAATGACATTCAGAGATTGTCAAGCCTTCGATACTGGGTAAGCCTACAAGGTAAGGTGGGATGTATTCCTATTTGTTCAGATTGATTGTGGTTTTAAAAACGTAAACCATGCTATAGAAGTGCTCCAAGTCGTTATGCTTTTGTTTATTGGTTGTGTGGTGCATTGGCACAGAAACCTGTTGGTAGAAAATGTGAATATATTTTATATAATTATAAATATGGCATCAAAATTTTGAAAATCTGATTTCCCCCTGGCTGATCACTGTCTGCAGCCGGCTCTGATCGTAATAATGAAATAGGCAGGGAGAGTGAGCTCATCCGTGGTGGTCGGCGAACCCTGAACCTTCTGGCCAATATCCCCTGTGTGCCATTGACTGTGCCACAAAAGCATGCTGAAGCGGCAAAGTCAATTTTCACATGAATAAACACACAGTCGCTATGTAATGATTACTAACTGGGTGGGTTGAGATTATTACATATAAAAGCACTAAACCTCTCTCTAAAAGCTTCACTTATACAAACGTTTTACTTGAACCCTAAATGGTTCTCCAGTAGATTAATAAGAAAAGCTCATCCATTGTTTAAAAATGGCCTTTTTGCCTTTGTGCAGATTGCCATGTCTCATTTTAGATTCATTGAGAATTATACTTTTTTCAAAAGTATCTGTCTTTTTCAAACAAGCATTACAGAGCTGGTTACAATTTCATCCCCCTGAAAAGGGAGAACAAATATTACAACAAATATTATGGCTGAACTCAAATGGTTGATAAAATACCTGTAATTATGGGAAAGATGTTTGAACGTTGTGGATGCTTGTGCTTTTTTTTCACCTTAAAGATGCATCAATTTCAAAATGAGTAGGGTTTGTCCACACCATGTTGCCATAGTTGGTGAGTTGAGTGTGAAACCACAGACAAGAATCACTCAGTGAGGTGTGAAAGATACCTATTTAAAGGGAAGTGGAGACGCCTAACACCAGAATAACATTATGATTCATATCCTTTAGAAATGTCTGTAGAGAAACAGAACAACTAAAAGATAAGAATGAGACCATACCTGTCACAGACCAGAGAAATACCAGCAACACACTTCCTGCTGTTCTCAAGGCCATTGTTGCATCTCCCACCCTGCAGTCTTAGAAACATAAACAACAACTCACTCTATAGCAGGTGAATAACTCCACCTGATACATTGAAGTAGAAACTGTAAATGGGGTACAGGGCCTCATTACTGAAAATGAACCAGGCTCATATTGTGTTGTGTTGTATTGTGCTATATGGTTGTCTATGTGAATACTGTCTGTCTGTAAGTCTATTGCACTATGTATGTAATGTGTGTGACGTGTTGCATGTCTGTCTTCGTCTGTCTATTTAAGATGACATGCTGTCTGATGCAAAAACTATTTCCTAATGGATACAATAAAGTCATCAACATCACAAACAACAAAAACAATCACTTATTGAACAGATGTGTAGAACTGTAAACACATATTTCAACATTGATTGTTGTGAAGCTGTTTATTCTCAGATCCCCAGATACAGGAGGATAAATGTTCAATTCTCTATGGTCCGTCAAGCTGTACAGCAGCCTAAAGACTGACCACCAGGTTCAATGATAACTCCTATCCCCAAGCTGTGAGGCTAAACAACAATTGACTCTCTCTCTCTCTCACACACACACACACACACACACACACACACAGACACACAGACACACACACACACACACACACACACACACACACACCATCTGTAGTGAAGGCCCATAAGGCCCATAGAGTCTGTATCAGTCTAGAGAGCTGGTTGTTATGGATGTAGAAAAGTTAAAACACACATCCTACACAGTATAGATGTCAACCCTACTCCCTATCAGTCCCAGTATAGATGTCAACCCTACTCCCTATCAGTCCCAGTATAGATGTCAACCCTACTCCCTATCAGTCCCAGTATAGATGTCAACCCTACTCCCTATCAGTCCCAGTATAGATGTCAACCCTACTCCCTATCAGTCCCAGTATAGATGTCAACCCTACTCCCTATCAGTCCCAGTATAGATGTCAACCCTACTCCCTATCAGTCCCAGTATAGATGTCATCCCTACTCCCTATCAGTCCCAGTATAGATGTCAACCCTACTCCCTATCAGTCCCAGTATAGATGTCAACCCTACTCCCTATCAGTCCCAGTATAGATGTCATCCCTACTCCCCATCAGTCCCAGTATAGATGTCATCCCTACTCCCCATCAGTCCCAGTATAGATGTCAACCCTACTCCCCATCAGTCCCAGTATAGATGTCATCCCTACTCCCCATCAGTCCCAGTATAGATGTCATCCCTACTCCCCATCAGTCCCAGTATAGATGTCAACCCTACTCCCCATCAGTCCCAGTATAGATGTCAACCCTACTCCCCATCAGTCCCAGTATAGATGTCAACCCTACTCCCCATCAGTCCCAGTATAGATGTCAACCCTACTCCCCATCAGTCCCAGTATAGATGTCAACCCTACTCCCCATCAGTCCCAGTATAGATGTCAACCCTACTCCCCATCAGTCCCAGTATAGATGTCAACCCTACTCCCCATCAGTCCCAGTATAGATGTCAACCCTACTCCCCATCAGTCCCAGTATAGATGTCAACCCTACTCCCCATCAGTCCCAGTATAGATGTCAACCCTACTCCCCATCAGTCCCAGTATAGATGTCAACCCTACTCCCCATCAGTCCCAGTATAGATGTCAACCCTACTCCCCATCAGTCCCAGTATAGATGTCAACCCTACTCCCCATCAGTCCCAGTATAGATGTCAACCCTACTCCCCATCAGTCCCAGTATAGATGTCAACCCTACTCCCCATCAGTCCCAGTATAGATGTCAACCCTACTCCCCATCAGTCCCAGTATAGATGTCAACCCTACTCCCCATCAGTCCCAGTATAGATGTCAACCCTACTCCCCATCAGTCCCAGTATAGATGTCAACCCTACTCCCCATCAGTCCCAGTATAGATGTCAACCCTACTCCCCATCAGTCCCAGTATAGATGTCAACCCTACTCCCCATCAGTCCCAGTATAGATGTCAACCCTACTCCCCATCAGTCCCAGTATAGATGTCAACCCTACTCCCCATCAGTCCCAGTATAGATGTCAACCCTACTCCCCATCAGTCCCAGTATAGATGTCAACCCTACTCCCCATCAGTCCCAGTATAGATGTCAACCCTACTCCCCATCAGTCCCAGTATAGATGTCAACCCTACTCCCCATCAGTCCCAGTATAGATGTCAACCCTACTCCCCATCAGTCCCAGTATAGATGTCAACCCTACTCCCCATCAGTCCCAGTATAGATGTCAACCCTACTCCCCATCAGTCCCAGTATAGATGTCAACCCTACTCCCCATCAGTCCCAGTATAGATGTCAACCCTACTCCCCATCAGTCCCAGTATAGATGTCAACCCTACTCCCCATCAGTCCCAGTATAGATGTCAACCCTACTCCCCATCAGTCCCAGTATAGATGTCAACCCTACTCCCCATCAGTCCCAGTATAGATGTCAACCCTACTCCCCATCAGTCCCAGTATAGATGTCAACCCTACTCCCCATCAGTCCCAGTATAGATGTCAACCCTACTCCCCATCAGTCCCAGTATAGATGTCAACCCTACTCCCCATCAGTCCCAGTATAGATGTCAACCCTACTCCCCATCAGTCCCAGTATAGATGTCAACCCTACTCCCCATCAGTCCCAGTATAGATGTCAACCCTACTCCCCATCAGTCCCAGTATAGATGTCAACCCTACTCCCCATCAGTCCCAGTATAGATGTCAACCCTACTCCCCATCAGTCCCAGTATAGATGTCAACCCTACTCCCCATCAGTCCCAGTATAGATGTCAACCCTACTCCCCATCAGTCCCAGTATAGATGTCAACCCTACTCCCCATCAGTCCCAGTATAGATGTCAACCCTACTCCCCATCAGTCCCAGTATAGATGTCAACCCTACTCCCCATCAGTCCCAGTATAGATGTCAACCCTACTCCCCATCAGTCCCAGTATAGATGTCAACCCTACTCCCCATCAGTCCCAGTATAGATGTCAACCCTACTCCCCATCAGTCCCAGTATAGATGTCAACCCTACTCCCCATCAGTCCCAGTATAGATGTCAACCCTACTCCCCATCAGTCCCAGTATAGATGTCAACCCTACTCCCCATCAGTCCCAGTATAGATGTCAACCCTACTCCCCATCAGTCCCAGTATAGATGTCAACCCTACTCCCCATCAGTCCCAGTATAGATGTCAACCCTACTCCCCATCAGTCCCAGTATAGATGTCAACCCTACTCCCTATCAGTCCCAGTATAGATGTCAACCCTACTCCCCATCAGTCCCAGTATAGATGTCAACCCTACTCCCTATCAGTCCCAGTATAGATGTCAACCCTACTCCCTATCAGTCCCAGTATAGATGTCAACCCTACTCCCTATCAGTCCCAGTATAGATGTCAACCCTACTCCCTATCAGTCCCAGTATAGATGTCAACCCTACTCCCTATCAGTCCCAGTATAGATGTCAACCCTACTCCCTATCAGTCCCAGTATAGATGTCAACCCTACTCCCTATCAGTCCCAGTATAGATGTCAACCCTACTCCCTATCAGTCCCAGTATAGATGTCAACCCTACTCCCTATCAGTCCCAGTATAGATGTCAACCCTACTCCCTATCAGTCCCAGTATAGATGTCAACCCTACTCCCTATCAGTCCCAGTATAGATGTCAACCCTACTCCCTATCAGTCCCAGTATAGATGTCAACCCTACTCCCTATCAGTCCCAGTATAGATGTCAACCCTACTCCCTATCAGTCCCAGTATAGATGTCAACCCTACTCCCTATCAGTCCCAGTATAGATGTCAACCCTACTCCCTATCAGTCCCAGTATAGATGTCAACCCTACTCCCTATCAGTCCCAGTATAGATGTCAACCCTACTCCCTATCAGTCCCAGTATAGATGTCAACCCTACTCCCTATCAGTCCCAGTATCAATGTCAAACCTACTCCCTATCAGTCCCAGTATAGATGTCAACTCTACTCCCTATCAGTCCCAGTATAGATGTCAACCCTACTCCCTATCAGTCCCAGTATAGATGTCAACCCTACTCCCTATCAGTCCCAGTATAGATGTCAACCCTACTCCCTATCAGTCCCAGTATAGATGTCAACCCTACTCCCTATCAGTCCCAGTATAGATGTCAACCCTACTCCCTATCAGTCCCAGTATAGATGTCAACCCTACTCCCTATCAGTCCCAGTATAGATGTCAACCCTACTCAGTCTGGTCCTAAAGGACCCTCAGATAAATCCACTGTGTCATTCACACACATTCCAACACTCCTCCACTGAGACACTTTATGAATACAGGCCCTGATGTAACAACCAAAACTGTCTCACCCTGATCTGTTTCACCTGTCTTGTGCTTGTCTCCACCCGCCCTCCAGGTGTCGCCAGTTTCCCCCCTTATCCCCTGTGTATTTATACAGTGGTGGAAAAGTACCCAATTGTCATACTTGAGTAAAAGTGAGTCACCCAGTAAAATACGACTTGAGTAAAAGTCTAAAAGTATTTGGTTTTAAATAATATGATATAAAGTATCAAAAATAAATGTAATTGCAAAAATGTACTTAAGTATCAAAAGTAAAAGTATGAATCATTTCAAATTCCTTGTTAAGCAAACCAGATGGCACAACTGTTTGTGTTTTGTTTGTATGTGCAGATAGCCAGGGGCACACTCCAACACTCAGAAATCATTCAGAAACAAAGCGTTTGTGTTTAGTGAGTTTTCACATCAGAATCAGTAGGGATGACCAGGGATGTTCTCTTGATAAGTGCGTGAATTGGACCTTTTCTGTCCTGCTAAGCATTCAAAATTTAACGAGGACTTTTGGGTGTCAGGGGAAATGTATTGAGTAATAAGTACATTATTTTCTTTTAGGAATGTAGTGAAGTAAAAGTTGTCAAAAATAAAAATAGTAAAATAAAGTACAGATACCCCAAAACAACTACTTCAGGAGTACTTGAAAGTATTTTTACTCAAGTACTTTACACCACTGCCTTTATACCTGTATTTTCTGTTTGTCTGTTGCCAGTTCGTCTCGCCAAGCCTACCAGCCTGGTTCTCCCTAGCCCCTGTTTCTCTCTAGCCCCTGGTTCCCCCTAGCCCCTGGTTCTCCCTAGCCCCTGGTTCTCCCTAGCCCCTGGTTCTCCCTAGCCCCTGGTTCCCCCTAGCCCCTGTTTCTCCCTAGCCCCTGTTTCTCCCTAGCCCCTGGTTCTCCCTAGCCCCTGGTTCTCTCTAGCCCCTGGTTCTCCCTAGCCCCTGTTTCTCCCTAGCCCCTGTTTCTCCCTAGCCCCTGGTTCTCTCTAGCCCCTGTTTCTCTCTAGCCCCTGGTTCCCCCTAGCCCCTGGTTCCCCCTAGCCCCTGGTTCTCCCTAGCCCCTGGTTCTCCCTAGCCCCTGGTTCTCTCTAGCCCCTGTTTCTCCCTAGCCCCTGTTTCTCCCTAGCCCCTGGTTCTCTCTAGCCCCTGGTTCTCCCTAGCCCCTGTTTCTCCCTAGCCCCTGGTTCTCTCTAGCCCCTGGTTCTCCCTAGCCCCTGGTTCTCCCTAGCCCCTGGTTCTCCCTAGCCCCTGTTTCTCCCTAGCCCCTGGTTCTCCCTAGCCCCTGGTTCTCTCTAGCCCCTGGTTCTCCCTAGCCCCTGTTTCTCCCTAGCCCCTGGTTCTCCCTAGCCCCTGGTTCTCCCTAGCCCCTGGTTCTCCCTAGCCCCTGGTTCTCTCTAGCCCCTGGTTCTCTCTAGCCCCTGGTTCTCCCTAGCCCCTGGTTCTCCCTAGCCCCTGGTTCTCTCTAGCCCCTGGTTCTCCCTAGCCCCTGGTTCTCCCTAGCCCCTGGTTCTCCCTAGCCCCTGGTTCTCCCTAGCCCCTGGTTCTCTCTAGCCCCTGTTTTTCTAGTTTTTCCGGTTTTGACCACTCTGCCTGTCCTGACCCTGAGCCTGCCTGCCGTTCTGTACCTTCCTGACTCTACCCTGGATTACTGACCTCTGCCTGCCCTTGACCTGTCGTCTGCCTGCCCCCTGTTTTGTTAATAAACATCTGTTATTCAAACTGTCTGCATCTGGGTCTTATCTGACACAGTTCTGATCCAAAACACAGCTCAAAACATAACAAGAAGTAAAATTATACATTCCCCTCAAGAATATGACTAATGACTAAAATCAAATAACCCAAAACTATTTTTCAAGATATTGTCACGCGTACTTATAGAGTGAAGTGAAGGAGAGAGGTCCTGTACAGAGAGTCAACCAGTTGATACATATTTAAAGTAGTCAGGGCACAAGTAGCTGATGCAGAACTGTCCTTTCCTCTTTAAGTCATTAACATGCATGACGACGAGAACAACATGTCAGAGAAGGGAGGTTACTGTATTAGAATGGGCCCTACATTTCTAAAATGGACAAAATGTCCCCCATTTCCACTTTTATTTAAATACAGAATCATGTTAACAATATGTTGACTATTCTTTATGGAATGTTTATAATATCTTAGAATGTGTTGCCTTGTCCCTCTGAGTTCTACATGGAACAGGTCAAAGTTCCATTTACATTTGGTCAGTTCCATGAAGTCATTCATTCTATTCTATAAACACATTCAATTTACACTCCTCATCAGCTGCATCAAAGTGATACTGAAGGTTTCAGTGTTCTAGACTAGAGCTCTCCCTACTGGCATCTCAGCATTACTGTAGTGTCTCTTCGTACGATGGGCAGTAATATAATGCCTTGATCATATTCAGTTACACTGGCTTCTTCCCAAATGGCACCCTATGTCAAAAGTAGTACACTATTAAGGGAACAGGGTGCCATTTGGGAGAGAACCACTGTTGGCCATCGTGTATAGTACTGGTACCTAATAATAATGTCCTCAATAATGTTGGGCTAATAACAACATAACAAACTAATGAAACGCAACACTGGTGTTAAAAAGTAAAATTTAAGCACACAAAAATTGATGTCTGTTCTATAGAACATGCCGCTATCATATTCTGTTCCACTGTTGGCCCTTGTGAACAGCAGATGGCAAGCAGTGGATAGCAGCCGATTTACGGGCTCCTGACCTACTCCGCTATTTTGTGTCTTTTTTGTGCTGATTTTAACTTTACTCTGACCGAAAACAGCTTCCGGACATCAGAACAGTGATCATTTAACTTGATATGGACAAACATTTCTACCTCAACGAGATGGCAAATTATGGACGTTCTGCTTACTCCGGACCAGGCCCTAATCCCCCGGGACTCGAAAGAGGAAGTGGCGGCAATAGAGAGGCAAGTGAGCAGGCATCCTGACGAGATTACGTTGGCGATCAAATAGACCACCATTGCCCTCTGTTCTATTGTAAATAAGATTGTGTTCTTAACTGACTTTCCTAGTTAAATAAAGGTTAAATACAAAATGTATTTAATAAATTAATATTGGCGAACGTGCAGTCACTGGAGAACAAACTGGATGAGCTATGTTCTATCCTATCACTGGAAAACTGTAATACGTTTTTCTTGAGTTGTGGCTGAATGAGGACCTGGATATACATCTTGCTGGTTTTTCTACACAAAAATGTTTTGCTTTCTAGAACCTTAAAGGGTTATTTGGCTGATGCCATAGGAGAACCCTTTGAAGAATCCTTTTAGGTTCCAGGAAGAACCTTTTTGAATTACAGGTAGAACCTTTTTGGGTTCCATGTAGAACCCTTTCCACAGAGTGTTCTACATGTAAACGAAAGGGGTTCTACCTAGAACCAAAAAGGGTGCTCCTATTGGGACAGCCGAGGAACCCTTTTGGAACCCTTTTCTCTAAGAGCATCTTCAAGAATGGATGGCAGACTCTGGTAAGTCGAAGGGAGGAGGGGTGTGTCTCTTTGTTAAGGAAGTCTCAAGTTTTTGCTTGCCTGAGTTAGAATACCTTGTGATAAGCAGTAAACAATACTGTTTACCAAGAGAGTTTTCATCTACACTGAACAAAAATATAAACGCAACATGCAAAATATTTTAAGATTTTACTGACTTACAGTTCATATAAGGAAATCCGTTAATTTAAATAAATGTATTAGGACCTAATAGATTTCATATGACTGGGAATACACATATGCATCTGTTGGTCACAGATACCTTAAAAAAAAGGAGGGGCATGGATCAGAAAACTAGTCAGTATCTGGTGTGACCACTTTTTGTCTCATGCAGCGCGACATCTCCTTTCCATAGAGGCCTGTCGAATGTTGTCCAACTAATCTTTAATGGCTGTGAGAAGTTGCTGAATATTGGCAAGAACTGGAACATGCTGTCGTACACGTCGATCCAGAGCATCCAAAAGCATTCTCAATAGGACAGTGGTGAGTATGCAGGCCATAGAAGAACTGGGACATTTTCAGCTTCCAGAAATTGTGTATGATTCTTGCGACATGGGGCCATGCATTTTGATGCTGAAACATGAGGTGATGGCGGTGGATGAATAGCACAAAAATGGGCCTCAGGATCTCGTCACAGTATCTCTCTGTATTCAAATTGACATCGATAAAATGCAATTGTGTTCGTTGTCCATAGCTTATGCCTAACCATACCATAACCCCACTGCCACCATGGGGTATACTGTTCACAACGTTGGCATCAGCAAAACGCTTGCCCAGACTACGCCATACACGCTGTCTGCTATCTGCCCGGTACAGTTGAAAACGGGATTCATCCGTGAAGAGCACACTTCTCCAGCGTGCCAGTGGCCATCGAAGGTGAGTATTTGCCCACTGAAGTCGATTACGATGCCAAACAGCAATCAGGTCAAAATATGCAGTTCTGTCCTTGAGCAAGGCAGTTAACACCCAACAACAACTGATCCCTGGTGCCGATGATGTCGATTAAGGCAGATCCCGCAGTGTTGCTCTGTTTCAGAGGGGTTAGGTTAACTGTAGAAGAAGTTTACAATTGGTTCATTCATCCCCTTCCTCTCCCCTGTAACTATTCCCCAGGTCGTTACTGTAAATGAGAACGTGTTCTCAGTCAACTTACCTGGTAAAATAACGGATAAATAAAATAAAGAAGACACATTTTAGTTGAATGGATTTAGTTGTGCAACTGACTGGGTATCCCCCTTTCCCTTACATGTGTGTACATTTTTATTTTACCTTTATTTAACTAGGAAAGTCAGTTAAGAGCAAATTCTTATTTTCAATGATGGCCTAGGAACAGTGGGTTAACTGCCTTGTTCAGGGGCAGAACGACAGATTTGTACCATGTCAGCCCAGGGATTCAATCTGCAACCTTTCAGTTACGAGTCCAACACTCTAACCACTAGGCTACCTGCCGCCCCATAACCACCTCAATTATTTCATACCCCTGCACATCAACTAGGTACTGGTAAATAGACATGTTATTTTTTACTCATTATTGTTATTTGTTATTCAGTTCCTTGTGTCACTATTTAAAATGTTTTTACTCTGCATTGTTGGAAATGGACCCGTTAGTAAGCATTTCAATCCACCGTCACTGTGTCTCACGTAAATAATACTCCTAAACACAACCCTCCATCACTGTGTTTCATATTAATACTGTATTACTCCTAAAAGCTAAACACCCAATCCCCTCTTACTTTAGCCCATTTTCAAACACGTCTCCACAAAAATCTATTACTGTCAGAGTCCTTAAAATAGCAGGAAAAAGTATTATATATGAAACCACATGTACAATACTGTATCAGATTAATATGCAGAAATACATCTACAGAGTACATAACAGAAAAACAAAACAACATACATTCCAATAGCATCGCCATGCACATAACAGGATACAGAAGTTCATGGTTACAAACAAATTATAAAATATACATATTTTAAGATATCGTCAAGCATACTTACAGAGTGAAGGGTAGACGTGTTGTAAGTTAACTTACTGTCAGTAAACAGACACTGAGTGTGAAGTTTGAGATCTGTGGTTAACCCAACATTGAAGTAGTCTGTGTCCATAGAGTTTAATAGAGGGCGCACTTGCTTCAAAACTAAAGCCATTGAATACAAACTTTCAGTTGGTTTACCGACTGTCATTAAAGTTATGGAAGTTGAAGAAGAAGACATTAACTACTTTAAAATGGAGATAGTCCTCAATTGCTCTTCTAATTCTGTTGCAGACGACATAATGACAAATATGCATAGATGGACCCTCTAGACAAATCTATGTCAGGAACTAAGAAGCTGATGCAGAGAGGGCTTCCTTCCTCAGTCACACATACAGTGTTCGAGAGCATCAAAACTGTGATGCATCGTGGGTAAATTGTGACTGACTGACTGACTGAGTGAGTGAGTAGTTATTTATCATGCAAGGTCATTTGTAGATCTCGACTCGTCTATAAAGTCGGCTGCAATGTCAAACACTCCTACATTTACATAACATTATAGCATTTGTAGCAAAAATCTAATTCAAATCATGGGACCGATAATATGATTTGTCAGATTAACATTAGCACATCATGTTCAAATCATCTATAAGTGACTTTGTTGAGCTTCACATTGAATTTTATACATTTGGATGATTTGGACATGATTTGGACATGATAAAATGACTAAAAGAAATGTGCAAAAAATGCTAATATTGGTCGGATGACTTGAATGGGATTTGTGCCACAAATGCTAAAACATTAGCAAGTGGAAACAGTACCAGGGGAAACTAAACCAAAGCATGGATTGCTGACATAGGAGGACATGAGGATGATGAGGGTGATGTGTTGATGAGGATGATGTGTTGATGAGGATGATGTGTTGATGAGGATGATGTGTTGATGATGATGATGTGTTGATGATGATGATGTGATGATGTGTTGATGAGGATGATGATGTGTTGATGAGGATGATGTGTTGATGAGGATGATGTGTTGATGATGATGATGTGTTGATGATGATGATGTGATGATGTGTTGATGAGGATGATGATGTGTTGATGAGGATGATGTGTTGATGATGATGATGTGTTGATGATGATGATGTGATGATGTGTTGATGAGGATGATGATGTGTTGATGAGGATGATGTGTTGATGAGGATGATGTGTTGATGATGATGATGTGTTGATGATGATGATGTGATGATGTGTTGATGAGGATGATGATGTGTTGATGAGGATGATGTGTTGATGAGGATGATGTGTTGATGATGATGATGTGTTGATGATGATGATGTGATGATGTGTTGATGAGGATGATGATGTGTTGATGAGGATGATGTGTTGATGAGGATGATGTGTTGATGAGGATGATGTGTTGATGAGGATAATGAGGATGATGTGGATGATGTGTTGATGAGGATGATGTGTTGATGAGGATGACGTGTTGATGAGGACGATGTGTTGATGTAGGATGCAGCTAAACAGCTTGACACAATAATTTCTGAGGTAGAGCCTCTACTGATTGAAGATAGCATGTAAATGGCTGTGAGAAACCTATCTAGTAACTGGACCTCTCTGTCTTTTAGAGTCCTGTAAAAGGCTGTGAGAAACCTATCTAATAACTGGACCTCTCTGTCTTTTAGAGCCCTGTAAAAGGCTGTGAGAAACCTATCTAGTAACTGGACCTCTCTGTCTTTTAGAGCTCTGTAAAAGGCTGTGAGAAACCTATCTAGTAACTGGACCTCTCTGTCTTTTAGAGTCCTGTAAAAGGTTGTGAGAAACCTATCTAGTAACTGGACCTCTCTGTCTTTTAGAGTCCTGTAAAAGGTTGTGAGAAACCTATCTAGTAACTGGACCTCTCTGTCTTTTAGAGCTCTGTAAAAGGCTGTGAGAAACCTATCTAGTAACTGAACCTCTCTGTCTTTTAGAGCCCTGTAAAAGGTTGTGAGAAACCTATCTAGTAACTGGACCTCTGCCTTTTAGAGTCCTGTAAAAGGCTGTGAGAAACCTATCTAGTAACTGGACCTCTGTGTTTTAGAGTCCATAGCATCCAAAGGCATATACATCTGTCAGCTGGTGTGACCTCAACAAGAAATGTCCAAAATTCCAACGCAATTACAACGTTAAAACAGACAACCCCCAACCTCACGTATGTGGACACTGCCCTGTCTGTAAAGGTATGTGGTATCCTACACTGCCCTGTCTGTAAAGGTATGTGGTATCCTACACTGCCCTGTCTGTAAAGGTATGTGGTATCCTACACTGCCCTGTCTGTAAAGGTATGTGGTATCCTACACTGCCCTGTCTGTAAAGGTATGTGGTATCCTACACTGCCCTGTCTGTAAAGGTATGTGGTATCCTACACTGCCCTGTCTGTAAAGGGGCTTTGAAAAGCAGAGACACTGAAGTGGTTCAAGAAGTGGAACATGAGTGCTACCTTCAACCATTGGATGAAGATGAACATTCAGAGACATTTGTGTTTTATGACTTTGAGAGTAATCAGCAACCAGGGGTTTATCTACCAATTGTTGTTTCCACCATGACTTTCAAGGGTGAAAAGTGGTCAGCAGACAGACTCAACTGTGCTAACATTTATAAACCCCCAGTACTAAAACACTGTGCTCTACTCTGTCTAAAACATTTATAAACCCCAGTACTAAAACACTGTGCACTACTCTGTCTAAAACATTTATAAACCCCAGTACTAAAACACTGTGCACTACTCTGTCTAAAACATTTATAAACCCCCAGTACTAAAACACTGTGCTCTACTCTGTCTAAAACATTTATAAAACCCTGCTACTAAAACACTGTGCTCTACTCTGTCTAAAACATTTATAAAACCCCAGTACTAAAACACTGTGCTCTACTCTGTCTAAAACATTTATAAACCCCTGCTACTAAAACACTGTGCTCTACTCTGTCTAAAACATTTATAAACCCCAGTACTAAAACACTGTGCTCTACTCTGTCTAAAACATTTATAAACCCCAGTACTAAAACACTGTGCACTACTCTGTCTAAAACATTTATAAACCCCAGTACTAAAACACTGTGCACTACTCTGTCTAAAACATGTATAAACCCCAGTACTAAAACACTGCTCAACTCTGTCTAAAACATTTATAAACCCCAGTACTAAAACACTGTGCTCTACTCTGTCTAAAACATTTATAAACCCCCAGTACTAAAACACTGTGCTCTACTCTGTCTAAAACATTTATAAAACCCCAGTACTAAAACACTGTGCTCTACTCTGTCTAAAACATTTATAAACCCCAGTACTAAAACACTGTGCTCTACTCTGTCTAAAACATTTATAAAACCCCAGTACTAAAACACTGTGCTCTACTCTGTCTAAAACATTTATAAACCCCAGTACTAAAACACTGTGCTCTACTCTGTCTAAAACATTTATAAACCCCTGCTACTAAAACACTGCTCAACTCTGTCTAAAACATGTATAAACCCCAGTACTAAAACACTGTGCTCTACTCTGTCTAAAACATTTATTAACCCCAGTACTAAAACACTGTGCTCTACTCTGTCTAAAACATTTATAATCCCCCAGTACTAAAACACTGTGCTCTACTCTGTCTAAAACATTTATAAACCCCCGGTACTAAAACACTGTGCTCTACTCTGTCTAAAACATTTATATAACCCCAGTACTAAAACTTTTATTTTTATCCCAATTCTAGATCCTATGATTCCTATCTTCTTTTGAATCCCTTGATCAAATCATATCAAATTATATTTGTCACATGCACCGAATACAACAGGTGTAGAAATTACATTGAAATTCTGACTTACAAGCCCTTAACCAACAATGCATTTAAGAAAACAAGGTTAAGAAAGTAACAAAATAAAACAATTATAGAAAATAGGACAAATGTTAAAATAAAAATAATTAAGGAGCAACAAAAAAATAACAGTCGCGAGGCTATATACAGGGGGTACCGGTACAGAGTCAATGTGGAGGCTATATACAGGGGGTACCGGTACAGAGTCAATGTGGAGGCTATGTACAGGGGGTACCGGTACAGAGTCAATGTGGAGGCTATATACAGGGGGTACCGGTACAGAGTCAATGTGGAGGCTATATACAGGGGGTACTGGTACAGAGTCAATTTGAGGAGGCTATATACAGGGGGTACCGGTACCGAGTCAATTTGGAGGCTATATACAGGGGGTACTGGTACAGAGTCAATGTGGAGGCTATATACAGGGGGTACCGGTATAGACTCAATGTGCGGGGGCACTGGTTTGTCAAGGTAATTGAGGTAATATGTACATGTAGGTAGAGGTAAAGTGACTGTGGATAACTGGGTAGAAGAAGGTGTTGCAGCCAGTGTCAAAGCCCAAGGTAGTCAAGTCTTGTTTTTTTTGTAGACCCAGCCTTCAACAAGTGACACAGGGGGTACCGAGGCTTTCGACTCTGTCAATCACCACATCCTCATCGGCAGACTCAATAGCCTTGGTTTCTCAAATGATTGCCTCGCCTGGTTCACCAGCTACTTCTCTGAAAGAGTTCAATCTGTCAAATCGGATGGCCTCTGGTAGTTCTATGGGGGTGCCACAGGGTTCAGTTATTGGGCCAACTCTTTTCTCTGTGTACATCAATGATGTCTCTCTTTCTGCTGGTGAGTCTCTGATCCACCTCTACGCAGACGACACCATTCTGTATAGTTCTGGCCCTTCTTTGGACACTGTGTTAACACTGTGTTAACAACCCTCCAGACGAGCTTCAATGCCATACAACTCTCCTTCCTTGGCCTCCAACTGCTCGTAAATACAAGTAAAACTAATGCATGCTCTTCAACCGATCGCTGCCTGCACCTAACCCGCCCGTCCTTACTTAGAATATGTGGACAACTACAAATACCTAGGTGTCTGGTTACACTGTAAGCTCTCCTCCCAGACTCACATCAAACATCTCCAATGCAAAGTTAAATCTAGAATTGGCTTCCTATTTCACAACAAAGCATCCTTCACTCATACCGCCAAACATACCCTTGTAAAACTGACCATCCTACCGATCCTCGACTTCGGCGATGTCATTTACAAAATAGCCTCCAATACCCCACTCAATAAACTGGATGCAGTCTATCACAGTGCCATCCGTTTTGTCACCAAAGCGCCATATACTACCCACCACTGCGACGTGTACGCTCTCGTTGGCTGGCCCTCGCTTCATACTCGTCGCCAAACCCACTGGCTCCAGGTCATCTACAAGACCCTGCTAGGTAAAGTCCCCCCTTAATTCAGCGCACTGGTCACCATAGCAGCACCCACCTGTAGCACGCGCTCCAGCAGGTATATCTCTCTGGTCACCCCCAAAGCCAATTCCTCCTTTGGCTGTCTCTCCTTCCAGTTCTCTGCTGCCAATGACTGGAACGAACTACAAAAATCTCTGAAACTGGAAATACTTCTCTCCCTCACTAGCTTTAAGCACCAGCTGTCAGAGCAGCTCACAGATCACTGCACCTGTACATAGCCCATCTATAATTTAGCCCAAACAACTACCTCTTCCCCTACCATATTTATTTATTTATTTATCTCCTTTGCACCCCATTATTTCTATTTCTACTTTGCACTTTCTTCCACTACAAATCTACCATTCCAGTGTTTTACTTGCTATATTGTACTTACTTTGCCACCATGGCCTTTTTTGCCTTTACCTCCCTTATTTCACTTCATTTGCTCACATTGTATATAGACTTATTTTTCTACTGTATTATTCACTGTATGTTTGTTTTACTCCATGTGTAACTCTGTGTTGCTGCTTTGCTTTATCTTGGCCAGGTCGCAATTGTAAATGAGAACTTGTTCTCAACTTGCCTACCTGGTTAAATAAAGGTGAAATAAAAATAATTACATTGTTTAAGTTTCTTTCCCACGAGATTAGGCTTAGAGAAGAGGTATCGTGTGGCCACAGCTTTGTATGTGGAACTTTCCCAGGAAATCAGACACTCTTTTTAAAGAGTACATCAATACCTCCTTGAGAGGCGAGCAAATGGCTTCAGGATATCCTGCATCAGCCACAGATCAAGAGAGCAAAGACAGATACATTCAGGACTATCATGAAAAGGGAGCATACGTCTTGACCCTGACAGAATAGAGGTCATCAAAGCCAAAAGAAATGTGTGTAAACTTCTCTTGAACAGTTTCTGGGGCAAATTTGCTCAGAGAAGTAATATATTAACATCAATCATTAAAGATCCCGAATAATTATTGTAATACATTTTTTTCAGACCAATATGTAATTACTAATTTTTAGTTCTTGAATCAAGACATAGCTCTGGTGTAATGGAGACGTAACAAGAAGAGGGTTCTACCAGCTCCTACCACGGCCTATGGACTATACACCCTCATGGAGCAGCTGCAGAGGAGGGTTCTACCAGCTTCTACCACGGCCTATGGACTATACACCCTCATGGAGCAGCTGCAGAGGAGGGTTCTACCAGCTTCTACCACGGCCTATGGACTATATACCCTCATGGAGCAGCTGCAGAGGAGGGGTCTACCAGCTTCTACCACGGCCTATGGACTATATACCCTCATGGAGCAGCTGCAGAGGAGGGGTCTACCAGCTTCTACCACGGCCTATGGACTATATACCCTCATGGAGCAGCTGCAGAGGAGGGTTCTACCAGCTTCTACCACGGCCTATGGACTATATACCCTCATGGAGCAGCTGCAGAGGAGGGGTCTAACAGCTTCTACCACGGCCTATGGACTATATACCCTCATGGAGCAGCTGCAGAGGAGGGGTCTACCAGCTTCTACCACGGCCTATGGACTATATACCCTCATGGAGCAGCTGCAGAGGAGGGGTCTACCAGCTTCTACCACGGCCTATGGACTATATACCCTCATGGAGCAGCTGCAGAGGAGGGTTCTACCAGCTTCTACCACGGCCTATGGACTATATACCCTCATGGAGCAGCTGCAGAGGAGGGTTCTACCAGCTTCTACCACGGCCTATGGACTATATTCCCTCATGGAGCAGCTGCAGAGGAGGGGTCTACCAGCTTCTACCACGGCCTATGGACTATATACCCTCATGGAGCAGCTGCAGAGGAGGGTTCTACCAGCTTCTACCACGGCCTATGGACTATATACCCTCATGGAGCAGCTGCAGAGGAGGGGTCTACCAGCTTCTACCACGGCCTATGGACTATATACCCTCATGGAGCAGCTGCAGAGGAGGGGTCTACCAGCTTCTACCACGGCCTATATACCCTCATGGAGCAGCTGCAGAGGAGGGTTCTACCAGCTTCTACCACGGCCTATGGACTATATACCCTCATGGAGCAGCTGCAGAGGAGGGGTCTACCAGCTTCTACCATGGCCTATGGACTATATACCCTCATGGAGCAGCTGCAGAGGAGGGGTCTACCAGCTTCTACCACGGCCTATGGACTATATACCCTCATGGAGCAGCTGCAGAGGAGGGTTCTACCAGCTTCTACCACGGCCTATGGACTATATTCCCTCATGGAGCAGCTGCAGAGGAGGGGTCTACCAGCTTCTACCACGGCCTATATACCCTCATGGAGCAGCTGCAGAGGAGGGTTCTACCAGCTTCTACCACGGCCTATGGACTATATACCCTCATGGAGCAGCTGCAGAGGAGGGGTCTACCAGCTTCTACCATGGCCTATGGACTATATACCCTCATGGAGCAGCTGCAGAGGAGGGTTCTACCAGCTTCTACCACGGCCTATGGACTATATTCCCTCATGGAGCAGCTGCAGAGGAGGGGTCTACCAGCTTCTACCACGGCCTATATACCCTCATGGAGCAGCTGCAGAGGAGGGGTCTACCAGCTTCTACCACGGCCTATGGACTATATACCCTCATGGAGCAGCTGCAGAGGAGGGTCTACCAGCTCCTACCACGGCCTATGGACTATATACCCTCATGGAGCAGCTGCAGAGGAGGGGTCTACCAGCTTCTACCACGGCCTATGGACTATATACCCTCATGGAGCAGCTGCAGAGGAGGGGTCTACAGGCTTCTACCATGGCCTATGGACTATATACCCTCATGGAGCAGCTGCAGAGGAGGGGTCTACCAGCTTCTACCACGGCCTATATACCCTCATGGAGCAGCTGCAGAGGAGGGTTCTACCAGCTTCTACCACGGCCTATGGACTATATTCCCTCATGGAGCAGCTGCAGAGGAGGGGTCTACCAGCTTCTACCACGGCCTATATACCCTCATGGAGCAGCTGCAGAGGAGGGGTCTACCAGCTTCTACCACGGCCTATGGACTATATACCCTCATAGAGCAGCTGCAGAGGAGGGGTCTACCAGCTTCTACCACGGCCTATGGACTATATACCCTCATGGAGCAGCTGCAGAGGAGGGTTCTACCAGCTTCTACCACGGCCTATGGACTATATACCCTCATGGAGCAGCTGCAGAGGAGGGGTCTACCAGCTTCTACCACGGCCTATGGACTATATTCCCTCATGGAGCAGCTGCAGAGGAGGGTTCTACCAGCTTCTACCACGGCCTATGGACTATATTCCCTCATGGAGCAGCTGCAGAGGAGGGTTCTTTACCATGACACAGACTCTGTGGTAGATGTAAGCAAACCTGGTGATTGGAACCCCTCTCTCAGCAACTATTTGGGTGGTTTAATGAGTGAACTCGAAGATGGTGACCATATTATTTCAATAACATGATACAATTTAACATTTGTGACATTCTTTAAACATTTGATGTGAGCATACACATTGATTATAGAGTCTTAAAGGATATATACTTAAACACTTTTCTAACAAAACGATCTACTGTCCTATCATTACTTCTTAAATCATCATTATAAAGAGATACAACATCTTCAAAAGAAACTCCACGGGCTCTTTGGCCACAGGTAGAAAACACAGTGTTGACCACAGGTAGAATACACAGTGTTGACCACAGGTAGAATACACAGTGTTGACCACAGGTAGAATACACAGTGTTGACCACAGGTAGAATACACAGTGGTGACCACAGGTAGAATACACAGTGTTGACCACAGGTAGAATACACAGTGTTGACCACAGGTAGAATACACAGTGTTGACCACAGGTAGAATACACAGTGTTGACCACAGGTAGAATACACAGTGGTGACCACAGGTAGAATACACAGTGTTGACCACAGGTAGAATACACAGTGTTGACCACAGGTAGAATACACAGTGTTGACCACAGGTAGAATACACAGTGTTGACCACAGGTAGAATACACAGTGGTGACCACAGGTAGAAAACACAGTGGTGACCACAGGTAGAATACACAGTGGTGACCACAGGTAGAAAACAGTGTTGACCACAGGTAGAATACACAGTGTTGACCACAGGTAGAATACAGAGTGTTGACCACAGGTAGAATACACAGTGTTGACCACAGGTAGAATACACAGTGTTGACCACAGGTAGAAAACACAGTGGTAACCACAGGTTGTTGAAAGGTTATATTGTACTTCTTTGAAGCTGTAGTAGATCTTTGATCCATTTTTGTTTAAAAACTGTTTACTAAATGGGGGGAAATTAGAAAATGTGGGGGGAAAGCCGTAGGAATCCAAAAAAGTGAAATGAGAAAATCCGGGGGGGGAAAATGATGAGATTTTTCTACCTCCTTCGTCATCTTCTAATGTGACAGCTAACCAATGTTCACCAGGCAGGTGTTCAGCATGGGTATTGACAATGAACATGGCCGGTTGCTCCTGCCATTTCTCAATAGGTAGTTCATCACAAGCCCAAACTCCACAAAACAGTTTTCCGGTCAAGGGGTTCATGAGACCTTCTAGCTCTTGGGTATTCATGTTTTGATCAATGATCCTTAACACAGTGGGGGGGAAAGTATTTCATCCCCTGCTGATTTTGTACGTTTGCCCACTGACAAAGAAATGATCAGTCTATAATTTTAATGGTAGGTTTATTTGAACAGTGAGAGACAGAATAACAACAACAAAAATCCAGAAAAATGCACGTCAAAAATGTTATAAAATGGTTTGCATTTAAATGAGGGAAATAAGTATTTGACCCCTCTGCAAAACATGACTTAGTACTTGGTGGCAAAACCCTTGTTGGCAATCACAGAGGTCAGATGTTTCTTGTAGTTGGCCACCAGGTTTGCACACATCTCAGGAGGGATTTTGTCCCACTCCTCTTAGCAGATCTTCTCCAAGTCATTAAGGTTTCGAGGCTGACGTTTGGCAACTCGAACCTTCAGCTCCCTCCACAGATTTTCTATGGAGGTCACTCCAGGACCTTAATGTGCTTCTTCTTGAGCCACTCCTTTGTTGCCTTGGCCGTGTGTTTTGGGTCATTGTCATGCTGGAATACCCATCCATGACCCATTTTCAATGCCCTGGCTGAGGGAAGGAGGTTCTCACCCAAGATTTGACGGTACATGGCCCCGTCCAACGTCCCTTTGATGCGGTAAAGTTGTCCTGTCCCCTTAGCAGAAAAACACCCCCAAAGCATAATGTTTCCACCTCCATGTTTGACGGTGGGATGGTGTTCTTGGGGTCATAGGCATCATTCCTCCTCCTCCAAACACGGCGAGTTGAGTTGATGCCAAAGAGCTCCATTTTGGTCTCATCTGACCACAACACTTTCACCAGTTGTCCTCTGAGTCATTCAGATGTTCATTGGCAAACTTCAGACGAGCATGTATATGTGCTTTCTTGAGCAGGGGGACCTTGCAGTCGCTGCAGGATTTCAGTCCTTCACGGCGTAGAGTGTTACCATTTGTTTTCTTGGTGACTATGGTCCCAGCTGCCTTGAGATCATTGACAAGATCCTCCCGTGTAGTTCTGGGCTGATTCCTCACCGTTCTCATGATCATTGCAACTCCACGAGGTGAGATCTTGCATGGAGCCCCAGGCCGAGGGAGAGTTACCATGGTTATTATTATTTACAGGGACACTGAGGAGTCAACATAATGAACTCTAAACACTGGATAGAGGGGCTCAGTGAATGTGGAGGTGAATGTGATCAGGTGGGTCAGTGTGTCAGAGGAGGCTCTATAGAAGGACAGAGTGCCGGCTGACCAGTCCAGATACACTCCTACTCTGTGGGGGCTGGAGGAGGGGACGTCTATGGTAGTGGGATGATTATTATGCCAGGCAGAGTATCTGTTTTCAGAGCAGAACAGACTCCAGGACTTGTCATTGTGTCCAAGACAACAGTCATCACCCCATCCTCTCCTGTTGATTCCTTTATATGTCACTCCTATATAAGCCCCTCTCCCACTCCACTCTACCTCCCAGTAACAGCGCCCAGTCAGACCCTCTCTACACAGCACCTGTCTCCAGTCCTCAAATCTCTCTGGGTGATCAGGATACGGCTGCTCCTCTGTCCTACATGTCACCTTTCTGTTCTCCTCAGACAGAGAGAGGAGTCTGTTTACTGTGTTTGGGTCCAGTGTGAGATCACAGACATCTGATGGATGAAACCAGACACAATATTAGAAATCATCATCATTCACATTAGAATGTTAACTCACTTTTCACTAATTCATTTAATGTAGATGTTTCTAGGTATCAAAAGGAGAAGTTAAGGTAACTTGAGACTTGTTGAATGATCACATGTTATACTGTATGGTAATATAAAAACACACTTATTCACATTAATTACACACACACACACACACACACACACACACAGTCAAAGCAACTCTTTGTAAACGTTGGTGTCCCTGATTTCTGCTTCTGTAGAACTACAGATGATATTTAATATGACCAAGTCAGTAATGATGGTGGACTTTGACTTAACTTGAATTAAGACTTATTCTTAGTCATATTCTTCACAGCAGTCAACACTCACATTTTCTAGGCCCAGGTTTCATTCTGTTCTCTCCACCATGTTCCACACTGTAGCAGTAAGCAGAAAAACAGACAGTCATTGAGGGATACACCTGAACTCTCTCACACACACACACACACACACACACACACACACACACACACACACACACACACACACACACACACACACACACACACACACACACACACACACACACACACACACACACACACACACACACACACACACACACAGTTAGCATATAACTTTGTCCAAGTGGAGTTCAGAATGTTTGTCTTAACTAGCCTGAAAAGTCCAACATGTCTGATATGAACATTGACATAAACCCTCTACATACTTGAGTTTCTCCAGTCTGCAGTGTGGATCCTCCAGTCCAGCAGAGAGCAGTCTGACTCCTGAGTCTCCTGGGTGATTGTAGCTCAGGTCCAGCTCTCTCAGGTGTGAGGGGTTTGACCTCAGAGCTGAGACCAGAGAAGCACAGCCTTCCTCTGTGACTAGACAGCCTGACAGCCTGCAAAGAGTCAAATCAAATTAAAACCACACTGCTATTCTTTGGTGGTGAAAATAGTGGCAGTATATTTCTTCAACATATTCAGATATATCAGTCATGAAACCTGCGATATCTATTCAGAAATTAATGTATCATATTATAAATGACAAATTATCAAAGTATTGCCTGCAGATAGAAACATGAATAATACAAATATTTGAGAAGACTGACCAGACCAGTTTAAAAGCAGTTTCATATGAGGTGAGAGTATATAATGTCACCTTTTATATGAGGATATTTTCATTCATTTCTGTTTCACCATTTAGAAATAAAAGCACTTTATGTATCTTGTAATACACTATGAGTATTAAAATAGTCAAAAGATTAGTATTTGGTCCCATATTCTTTGACTGCAATGACTACATCAAGCCTGTGACTGCCATGATTGAGAAAGATCATGAATGATAATGAGTGAGAAAGTTACAGAGGCTACAACAAAACATGCTAACCTCTCACCATTACCAATAACAGAGGCTACAACAAAACATGCTAACCTCTCACCATTACCAATAACAGAGGCTACAACAAAACATGCTAACCTCTCACCATTACCAATAACAGAGGATACAACAAAACATGCTAACCTCTCACCATTACCAATAACAGAGGCTACAACAAAACATGCTAACCTCTCACCATTACCAATAACATAGGCTACAACAAAACATGCTAACCTCTCACCATTACCAATAACAGAGGCTACAACAAAACATGCTAACCTCTCACCATTACCAATAACAGAGACTACAACAAAACATGCTAACCTCTCACCATTATCAATAACAGAGGCTCATTCATCATCATTAACGATTCATTCATGTTTATTCATAATCATGGTATCATCCACATGAATGTAGAAGTGTTCAGAAACATCTTCTATTCTTACTGACAACACAAGTGAAGTGACTCCAAAATGACAGGACATTATTCACCATTAATTTACTATTAGGAAAAATATAATCTAAAACACAACCCAATTTAAAACTGTAAGCTTCACTGTCCAAACACATATGGTGTGGACTATGTGTGTCTGGTAAACACATGTGGATCTGGTGAACAGTTATCACTTGTTGACCAACTACAGGAATACTGACCTCAGAGTCTCCAGTTTACAGTGTGGATCCTCCAGTCCAGCAGAGAGCAGCTTCACTCCTGAATCCTTCAGGTCATTGTTGCTCAGGTCCAGCTCTCTCAGGTGTGAGGGATTTGACTTCAGAGCTGAGACCAGAGAAGCACAGCCTTTCTCTGTGACTCCACAGCCTGACAGCCTGCAACAAGATCATCATGACTTCACAAACACACTGTTAATTTAACACCAGTAGTGTAGAAGGACAATGGAAGATGCATTTGGTTCATATTCCCAAACAACATATAGATTCATCTTCTGTCTCCTAGAATTGTATGGTCATATTGTATTACTAGATTGAATATCTGATTCAATATGTTATTCAATATAATATTATATACATATTATAATACATATTTTTCTCTAAACATAATATTTCTTCCCGATGATTAGTTCTTAAATGTCATTTTATGTACTCACAGAGCAGCTCTGGAGGCTTTGACCACTGGCAGCAGCCTCAGAAGACCTTCCTCTGATCTGGAGAATTTCTTCAGGTCAAACACATCCAGCTCCTTTTCTGAAGTCAGCAACACAAAGACCAGAGCTGACCACTGTGCAGGTGACAGGTTGGGTTTTGAGAGACTTCCTGAGCTCAGGTAGCTTTGGATCTCCTCCACTAGAGAATGGTCATTCAGTTCATTCAGACAGTGGAACAGATTGATGCTCCTCTCTGGAGAGGGATTCTCCCTGATCTTCTCCTTGATGTACTTGACTGTTTCTTCATGGCTCTGTGAGCTGCTTCTTGTCTTTGTCAGTAGACCTCGTAAGTGCTTCTGATTGGACTCCAGTGAGAGGCCCAGAAGGAAGCGGAGGAAAAGGTCCAGGTTTCCTGTCTCACTTTGTAAGGCTTTATCCACAGCACTCTTGTAGAAAGAAACTTTAGGCTTGTCTCTGAACAGCGCAGAAAGGTTCCTGGACGTTGATTGCGGTTCGGACATTAGATTCTCATTGTTGTTGATGAATGAGAGGAACACATACACAGCAGCCAGAAACTCTTGAATGCTCAGATGTACAAAGCAGAACACCTTGTCCTGGTACAGCACACATTCCTCTTTAAAGAGCTGTGTGCACAATCCTGAGTACACTGAGGCTTCATTGACATCAATGCCAGCCTCTTTCAGGTCTTCTTCATAGAAAATCAGATTGCCATTCAGAAGCTGCTGAAAAGACAGTTTCCCAGTGACAGAATGCTCTCGTTATTCCAGTGTGGACCTGTCTCTTCTTTCCCAAGATACTTTTCATTCTTCTGTTTGGTATGAAACACCACAAGGTGTGTGTACATCTCAGTCAGAGTCTTGGGCATCTCTTCTCTCTTATGTTTCAGCATGTGTTCGAGGACTGTTGCAGAAATCCAACAGAAGACTGGAATGTGGCACATGATGTGGAGGCTCCTTGAAGTCTTTATGTGTGAGATGATTCTGCTGGCCAGGTCCTCATCACTGAATCTCTTTCTGAAGTACTCCTCCTTCTGTGGGTCATTGAACCCTCGTACCTCTGTCACCTGGTCAACACACCCTGAAGGGATCTTATTGGCTGCTGCAGGTCGGGTAGTTATCCAGAGGAGAGCAGAGGGAAGCAGATTTCCCTTGATGAGATTTGTCAGCAGAACATCCACTGAGGTTGACTCTGTGACGTCCCAACAGATCTTGTTCTTCTGGAAGTCTAGGGGCAGTCGGCACTCATCCAGACCATCAAAGATGAACAGAACTTTGTACTTGTTGTAGATGGAGATTCCTGATTGTTTGGTTTCCATTGAAAAGTTATTGAGAAGTTCAATCAAAGTGTGTTTGTCCCCTTTCATCAAATTCAGCTCCCGGAAAGGGAATGAAAATACAAATTGAACATCCTGATTTGCTTTTCCTTCAGCCCAGTCCAGAATGAACTTCTGCACAGAGACTGTTTTTCCAATGCCAGCGACTCCCTTTGTCAGCACAGTTCTGATACGTTTGTCTTGTCCAGTTAAGGGTTTGAAGATGTCGTTACATTTGATTGCAGTCTCTGGTCTTGCTTGTTTCCTGGTTGTTGTCTCAATCTGTCTCAGCTCATGTTCATTATTGACCTCTCCTGTTCCTCCCTCTGTGATGTAGAGCTCTGTGTAGATCTTATTGAGAAGTGTTGGGTTTCCTTGTTTAGCGATCCCCTCAAATACACATTGAAACTTCTTCTTTAGATTAGATTTGAGTTCACGTTGGCAAATCACAGCAAGCTCATCTGAATGAAGAAATAGCACAGAGGATATTAATATTACATCTGTTTTAATGCCTACAGTATTGTAGGACTGTTATAAAGTTTAAATTATAATCATTTATTCTCTTAACTGACTGTATAAATGTGTAAATGTTTTCATAATGCATTACAGACTGGTGTGACTGATTATATTATTATTGGTATTATTGATGGTATTATTAATGTTGTCTCTCTCTCTCTCTCTCTAAATTAATCACCACATCACATCCCTTCTGCTACTTGATGAGGTCACTAGGTGTTGTGTTAAGGCTGCTACAATATCATTGAGTTACACAGCTACTTTAGCTGTACTTTAGCCACAGCTTTTAAATGTTATAAAACAGCATTCAACATGAGGCAGACAGATCTTACATTTCTCCAGTGTGTCAGCAAGCTCCTTCTGGTTCATTTTCCTCAGGACGTGCAGTGTGATCTTCAGAGCCCCCTCTCTGGCACTGCTCTCCTGCTTCTCATCTTCAGCATCCACCACTTCCTTATCCTGCTTCTGACTCTCATAGCCTTCTGGGAGTTCTGGACTAAGAATCCTCTTGAACATCTTCAGCTCGTTCTTCACAAATGTCGTCATTTTCTCTTCAAGCAACTGAAATAAATCAAGTAAATAAGTTAAGCAAGAGAAGAAATGCTTTCTCATTAACACATTAATGAATAATTGACAGATCAACTTTACTTGAAGTAAACTAAAACAAATGTTAATAACAGGATCACATACACTGAATATAGAGTCCAGGTCTGTTTGATGCCTCTGGGAAGACTGACCACTGAGAATCTCTGACTCTGATCTCTCCTGTTGGTTTCTGTGGACAAAACATGAGATTACAGTACACACACACACACACACACACACACACACACACACACACACACACACACACACACACACACACACACACACACACACACACACACACACACACACACACACACACACACACACTGTTTTAGGACTATGAAAATGGACTAAAGTATTAGCCTATGGATTATGAAAACAACCAAAAGAAATGTGAAAATGGGAGAGGAGAAATGACTAGAGACAGTGTTGTTTAACTCACTGACCATGACCCATGAGTTCTTCTTACCTTTGTTCAGTAGAAAAGTCTCCCTCTCTAAACTTCATAGGTAGATTCATAGACTTGTCACTCTTCATGGACACACAGCTGGGTACAGGGGAGGCTGGTCTCTCCTGCTTGATTGGTCTTCAACACAACAGAGACAAACATTACATCTCTCATCTACTCTGATCTCAGATGGGGAAACAAGTGTTTCATTCCAAAATGCTATATATCCATATTCAGAAATGTTGGGAAATGTAATTTTATTGTTTAAAGAAATTATTAAACCACTGCAAGGCTTTATAAAGGCTTCTAACGTTTGTAATTTCCACTTCAAAATGTCAGACTTGATTTGATGAAAAAAATGGATCAACTACTACAAAAAAATGTCCCTTAATTTACAATCCACACGAACAAACACATTTGCTGCTGTTTTCCTGCTGTGAGAAACTGGGTCAAATTAAGAGATGGCATCTGTAAGTGCATTCATCTAAAGATATCTAGGTGAGACAACCACATATCACAGTCAAATATACAGGATACCAACATTCCATTCCTGTTAAACAATGGATATACAGCATTTAGCAACAAAACACATTTTCACACACACATCTAAAATCTAGAACAGTTATATAGAATGTTCCCATAAGAAATACCTTCTGATTAACAAACGTTTTAGAATATAAATTCTTAAACAAAATAGTCAGCTCACCTCTTAGCTTTGGTATCATGTCCCCCAGAGACACTCATTTTAGAGGCAGGACCCCCCTCCTCTCTCTCCCCAGAGAGTCTCATTTTAGAGGCAGGACCCCCCTCCTCTCTCTCCCCAGAGAGTCTCATTTTAGAGGCAGGGCCCCCCTCCTCTCTCTCCCCAGAGAGACTCATTTTAGAGGCAGGGCCCCCCTCCTCTCTCTCCCCAGAGAGACTCATTTTAGAGGCAGGACCCCCCTCCTCTCTCTCCCCAGAGAGACTCATTTTAGAGGCAGGACCCCCCTCCTCTCTCTCCCCAGAGAGACTCATTTTAGAGGCAGGACCCCCTCCTCTCTCTCCCCAGAGAGACTCATTTTAGAGACAGGACCCCTAAACAGAGATCCAACATGTTGGTTGTGGTTAACACAGTGACAACTAAACAGAGATCCAGCATGTTGGTTGTGGTTAACACAGTGACAACTAAACAGAGATCCAGCATGTTGGTTGTGGTTAACACAGTGACAACTAAACAGAGATCCAGCATGTTGGTTGTGGTTAACACAGTGACAACTAAACAGAGATCCAGCATGTTGGTTGTGGTTAACACAGTGACAACTAAACAGAGATCCAGCATGTTGGTTGTGGTTAACACAGTGACAACTAAACAGAGATCCAGCATGTTGGTTGTGGTTAACACAGTAACAACTAAACAGAGATCCAGCATGTTGGTTGTGGTTAACACAGTGACAACTAAACAGAGATCCAGCATGTTGGTTGTGGTTAACACAGTGACAACTAAACAGAGATCCAGCATGTTGGTTGTGGTTAACACAGTGACAACTAAACAGAGATCCAGCATGTTGGTTGTGGTTAACACAGTGACAACTAGTTCTTGACTGTCAATTGTTCTCATGTATTCATTATCTCTTTGAGAAATAAAACATTTACTAACAGACATAGAAACAGTCAGGTGATTTAAAGCATCACATGAACATGTTGTTGTGACATTTCATCTCCATGGTAACTGTCAATAATAATAATAAGTCACTGTTTGTTAAGGTAGTTATAGACAGAACAACAACAACAACAATAATAATAATAATAATAATAATAATAAGTCACTGTTTGTTAAGGTAGTTATAGACAGAACAACAACAATAACAACAATAATAATAATAATAATAATAATAATAATAATAATAATATTAATTATAATAATAATAATAAGTCACTGTTTGTTAAGGTAGTTATAGACAGTACAGCAACAATAATAATAATAATAATAATAATGATAATAATAATAATAATAATAATAATAATAATAATAATAATAAGTCACTGTTTGTTAAGGTAGTTATAGACAGTACAGCAACACAAGGCCATGTCTCACACGTATTTGTATTCACTAACAGTAGGCTATTTATTGTCTTTCAATCTGTTCTTTTCTAAACATATCTGAGAATATAGACAGAAGGGCTAAAACGGACATGATTGATCCGAGGAGGAAATTGTTGAACCATTCAGAAAGGTTTTTTGCATCAAGTGAGAGATTTTATATTATTTAAAGTAGACTAGGTTATAATGTATAATAGCAGTTTGTTAGTGATATGCAGATCAAGGTCTATACCTCGGCTATAGCCTACATATCATAGATGACCAGTCTAAACCTGTTCAGATCAACATAATGTTATAGTCCTACCAGTAGCAGGACAGAGAATGTACTGTATATAACCTACATATCATAGATGACCAGCCTAAACCTGTTCAGATCAACATAATGTTATAGTCCTACCAGTAGCAGGACAGAGAATGTACTGTATATAACCTACATATCATAGATGACCAGCCTAAACCTGTTCAGATCAACATAATGTTATAGTCTTACCAGTAGCAGGACAGAGAATGTACTGTATATAACCTACATATCATAGATGACCAGTCTAAACCTGTTCAGATCAACATAATTTTATAGTCCTACCAGTAGCAGGACAGAGAATGTACTGTATATAACCTACATATCATAGATGACCAGTCTAAACCTGTTCAGATCAACATAATGTTATAGTCCTACCAGTAGCAGGACAGAGAGTGTACTGTATATAACCTACATATCATAGATGACCAGTCTAAACCTGTTCAGATCAACATAATGTTATAGTCCTACCAGTAGCAGGACAGAGAATGTACTGTATATAACCTACATATCATAGATGACCAGTCTAAACCTGTTCAGATCAACATAATGTTATAGTCCTACCAGTAGCAGGACAGAGAATGTACTGTATATAACCTACATATCATAGATGACCAGTCTAAACCTGTTCAGATCAGTTCACATAAACTATCAGTAGCAGGACTGACCACCTACAAATCAGTTTTCAGTCTAAATACCAGAGCATGTTGCCTAGACCTGATATGTTCACAACATTTCCTACAGAGACCTTCAGGTCAGTCAGCATGATAAAGGATCATATCTCAAGCTTTGTCTGACCACAACCTAACTTTATAATAGTTATATTTAGCCTACAGTAGACTTACCAGTCTGCCCGTCTTTCCTTCAAATCAACACATTTATCCCACTTCTAATGTTGTTGACAAATGTTTGCGATAGTTTCAACAGCCGTTTTGAAACTGCGTAGGCTTCAAACACGCTTTTAATTTCCTATGAGGAAATCACATAACTTCAGTCACGGGATGTGGACGACTGGTTTTCTTGCAGAGGAAGTAGCCTCTATTACAATCTCCAAAAGCCTTTTTAAATCTCAAATACAATACAAGTTTAAAATTAACTGCATTGCAGCAACGTTGTCCTGCAACAGGATGATCAAATTAAGATCCTACATTTGTACAGAGATTGTCTTTATCTGAATAAGGCAGTTTAAGTTATTAGCAATGATGGTACAACTGTCAGCTGCTGTAAACCTCTGTGATTGGATGTTATGACCCCCATCTAAACAGTTTCTTTCCTTATGCTGTGGCCCTCAATAACTGGCCATCTGGCCCATAGAGACTAAAGGACTATGCTGCACACCGCAAAAAGCCATCTCTAAACTGGGGGAAGGAATTGGGAAGGCTGAAAGATAACAGTGAATATGACACATAGATGACGGTAGAAAGATAACAGTGAATATGAGACATGGGGGAATGTAGAAAGATAACAGTGAATATGAGACATGGGGGAAGGTAGAAAGATAACAGTGAATATGAGACATGGGGGAATGTAGAAAGATAACAGTGAATATGAGACATGGGGGAAGGTAGAAAGATAACAGTGAATATGAGACATGGGGGAAGGTAGAAAGATAACAGTGAATATGAGACATGGGGGAAGGTAGAAAGATAACAGTGAATATGAGACATGGGGGAAGGTAGAAAGATAACAGTGAATATGAGACATGGGGGAAGGTAGAAAGATAACAGTGAATATGAGACATGGAGGAAGGTAGAAAGATAACAGTGAATATGAGACATGGAGGAAGGTAGAAAGATAACAGTGAATATGAGACATGGGGGAAGGTAGAAAGATAACAGTGAATATGAGACATGGAGGAAGGTAGAAAGATAACAGTGAATATGAGACATGGAGGAAGGTAGAAAGATAACAGTGAATATGAGACATGGAGGAAGGTAGAAAGATAACAGTGAATATGAGACATGGAGGAAGGTAGAAAGATAACAGTGAATATGAGACATGGGGGAAGGTAGAAAGATAACAGTGAATTTGAGACATGGAGGAAGGTAGAAAGATAACAGTGAATATGAGACATGGGGGAAGGTAGAAAGATAACAGTGAATATGAGACATGGGGGAAGGTAGAAAGATAACAGTGAATTTGAGACATGGAGGAAGGTAGAAAGATAACAGTGAATATGAGACATGGAGGAAGGTAGAAAGATAACAGTGAATTTGAGACATGGAGGAAGGTAGAAAGATAACAGTGAATATGAGACATGGAGGAAGGTAGAAAGATAACAGTGAATATGAGACATGGGGGAAGGTAGAAAGATAACAGTGAATATGAGACATGGGGGAAGGTAGAAAGATAACAGTGAATATGAGACATGGAGGAAGGTAGAAAGATAACAGTGAATTTGAGACATGGAGGAAGGTAGAAAGATAACAGTGAATATGAGACATGGAGGAAGGTAGAAAGATAACAGTGAATTTGAGACATGGGGGAAGGTAGAAAGATAACAGTGAATATGAGACATGGAGGAAGGTAGAAAGATAACAGTGAATATGAGACATGGGGGAAGGTAGAAAGATAACAGTGAATTTGAGACATGGAGGAAGGTAGAAAGATAACAGTGAATTTGAGACATGGAGGAAGGTAGAAAGATAACAGTGAATATGAGACATGGAGGAAGGTAGAAAGATAACAGTGAATTTGAGACATGGAGGAAGGTAGAAAGATAACAGTGAATATGAGACATGGAGGAAGGTAGAAAGATAACAGTGAATATGAGACATGGGGGAAGGTAGAAAGATAACAGTGAATATGAGACATGGAGGAAGGTAGAAAGATAACAGTGAATATGAGACATGGGGGAAGGTAGAAAGATAACAGTGAATATGAGACATGGGGGAAGGTAGAAAGATAACAGTGAATATGAGACATGGAGGAAGGTAGAAAGATAACAGTGAATTTGAGACATGGGGGAAGGTAGAAAGATAACAGTGAATATGAGACATGGAGGAAGGTAGAAAGATAACAGTGAATTTGAGACATGGGGGAAGGTAGAAAGATAACAGTGAATATGAGACATGGAGGAAGGTAGAAAGATAACAGTGAATATGAGACATGGGGGAAGGTAGAAAGATAACAGTGAATTTGAGACATGGAGGAAGGTAGAAAGATAACAGTGAATTTGAGACATGGAGGAAGGTAGAAAGATAACAGTGAATATGAGACATGGAGGAAGGTAGAAAGATAACAGTGAATTTGAGACATGGGGGAAGGTAGAAAGATAACAGTGAATATGAGACATGGAGGAAGGTAGAAAGATAACAGTGAATATGAGACATGGGGGAAGGTAGAAAGATAACAGTGAATATGAGACATGGGGGAAGGTAGAAAGATAACAGTGAATATGAGACTTGGAGGAAGGTAGAAAGATAACAGTGAATATGAGACATGGGGGAAGGTAGAAAGATAACAGTGAATATGAGACATGGGGGAAGGTAGAAAGATAACAGTGAATATGAGACATGGGGGAAGGTAGAAAGATAACAGTGAATATGAGACATGGGGGAAGGTAGAAAGATAACAGTGAATATGAGACATGGGGGAAGGTAGAAAGATAACAGTGAATATGAGACATGGGGGAAGGTAGAAAGATAACAGTGAATATGAGACATGGGGGAAGGTAGAAAGATAACAGTGAATATGAGACATGGAGGAAGGTAGAAAGATAACAGTGAATATGAGACATGGAGGAAGGTAGAAAGATAACAGTGAATATGAGACATGGGGGAAGGTAGAAAGATAACAGTGAATTTGAGACATGGGGGAAGGTAGAAAGATAACAGTGAATATGAGACATGGGGGAAGGTAGAAAGATAACAGTGAGACATGGAGGAAGGTAGAAAGATAACAGTGAATATGAGACATGGGGGAAGGTAGAAAGATAACAGTGAATATGAGACATGGAGGAAGGTAGAAAGATAACAGTGAATATGAGACATGGAGGAAGGTAGAAAGATAACAGTGAATATGAGACATGGGGGAAGGTAGAAAGATAACAGTGAATATGAGACATGGAGGAAGGTAGAAAGATAACAGTGAATATGAGACATGGGGGAAGGTAGAAAGATAACAGTGAATTTGAGACATGGAGGAAGGTAGAAAGATAACAGTGAATTTGAGACATGGAGGAAGGTAGAAAGATAACAGTGAATATGAGACATGGAGGAAGGTAGAAAGATAACAGTGAATTTGAGACATGGGGGAAGGTAGAAAGATAACAGTGAATATGAGACATGGAGGAAGGTAGAAAGATAACAGTGAATATGAGACATGGGGGAAGGTAGAAAGATAACAGTGAATATGAGACATGGGGGAAGGTAGAAAGATAACAGTGAATATGAGACTTGGAGGAAGGTAGAAAGATAACAGTGAATATGAGACATGGGGGAAGGTAGAAAGATAACAGTGAATATGAGACATGGGGGAAGGTAGAAAGATAACAGTGAATATGAGACATGGGGGAAGGTAGAAAGATAACAGTGAATATGAGACATGGGGGAAGGTAGAAAGATAACAGTGAATATGAGACATGGGGGAAGGTAGAAAGATAACAGTGAATATGAGACATGGGGGAAGGTAGAAAGATAACAGTGAATATGAGACATGGGGGAAGGTAGAAAGATAACAGTGAATATGAGACATGGAGGAAGGTAGAAAGATAACAGTGAATATGAGACATGGAGGAAGGTAGAAAGATAACAGTGAATATGAGACATGGGGGAAGGTAGAAAGATAACAGTGAATATGAGACATGGGGGAAGGTAGAAAGATAACAGTGAATATGAGACATGGGGGAAGGTAGAAAGATAACAGTGAATATGAGACATGGGGGAAGGTAGAAAGATAACAGTGAGACATGGAGGAAGGTAGAAAGATAACAGTGAATATGAGACATGGGGGAAGGTAGAAAGATAACAGTGAATATGAGACATGGAGGAAGGTAGAAAGATAACAGTGAATATGAGACATGGGGGAAGGTAGAAAGATAACAGTGCATTTGACTGCATACATGTTTTCTCCTTCTTATAGTGTTCTTACAAAGCTGTGTTCTGTGGTTTATCAGCTGGTTTACTGAAACTGTCACGTCTCCTCCAGCTCCCCCCCCCCCCCCCCCCAGCGCGTGCATCACTCCTATCATCCATTACGCACGCCTGCTTTCCCTCGTCACGCACATCAGCGTTATTGGACTCACCTGGACTCCCTCATCACCTGTTTATTTCCTCCCCTGTATTTGTCAGTTCCCTGCTCTGTTCCCCGCTGCTGTATTCATTGTTTTTGTCTGTTGCTCGTTTTCTGACGCTGTTCCTGTCTCGTTCCATATTAAGTGTTTGACTCCCCGTACCTGCTTTTGTCTCTCCAGCGTCATCCCATGTGACAGAAACTCTGGTTAGTAGAAGGTGAAGACAATGAATGATCTCAGTTCCTTAAACTATTCAGCTTTAACCAGTATTGCCCATGTTGCCATGGAGACAAATGATGTGCCCAAAAAACGAATAACTTTCAGTCAACAGTCTCTTCTGTGTAGCTTCACTCCGTAGCCCACATTCTAGTCTGTATAACACAGTGAAGTAGAGGTGGGATAGGGTCAGAAAGGTCAGTATGTTTGATATGCTTGTTATGTCACCTCTGTCCATTATAACACAGTGAAGTAGAGGTGGGCGCTAAAAGCAGACATGGACAGTGAGACGGTGTGAGGAGGTCAGGGGTCAAACACTAGATCAGGACAGGTAGAAATGGCAGGGCTGGAAATAGACAGAGACACATTCTGATCATGGCAAGACACATCTCCTTCGCATAGAGAGGATCAGGCTGTTGATTGTGGCCTGTGGAATGTTGTCCCACTCCTCTTCAATAGCTGTGAGAAGTTGCTTGATATTGGTGGGAATTGGAACACGCTGTCGTACTCGTCGATCCAGAGCATCCCAAACATGCTCAATGGGTGACATGTCTGGTGAGTACTCAGGCCATGGAAGAACTGTTTTTTTTCAGATTCCAGGAATTGTGTTCAGCGACATCGGGCCCGTGCATTATCATACTTAAACATGAGGTGATTGGTGTGGATGAATGGCACGACAATGGGATCTCATCACGGTATCTCTGTGCATTCAAATTGCCCTCGATTAAATGCACTTGTTTTTTGTTGTCCGAAGCTTATGCCCATTCCATAACCTCACCACCACCATAGGGCACTCTGTTCACAAAGTTGACATCAGCAAACCGCTCGCCCACATGATGCCGTACATGTGGTCTGCTTTTTTTAGGCCGGTTGGACGTACTGCCAAATTCTATAAACCAACGTTCAAGGTGATTTAGAGAAATTACCTTTCAATTTTCTAGCAACATCTCTGTTGGACATTCCTGCAGTCAACATGCCAACTGCACACTCCCTCAAAACAGAGACATCTCTGGTATTGTGTTATGTGAAAAAACTGCACATTTTAGAGTGGCCTTTTATTGCCCTCAGCACAAGGTGCACCTGTGTAATGATCACGCTGTTTAATCAGATTGTTGATATGCCACAGCCTGTCAGGTGGTGGATTATCTTGGCAAAGGAGAAATGCTCACTAACAGGGATGTAAAGAAATTTGTGCACAACATTTGACAGAAATAAGCTTTTGTGTGTATGGAACATTTCTGGGATCTTTTATTTCAGCTCATGAAACATGGGACCAACACTTTACATGTTGCCTTTATATTTTAATTCAGTGTATTTACAGGAATAAGCTGGTCCAAACTGGTGTGTGTGTGTCATGTGTGTGTTGGTCCAGTGTGTGTGTGTGTGTGTCCAGTGTGTTGGTGTGTGTGTGTGTGTGTGTGTGTGTGGGTCCAGTGTGTGTGTGTGTCCAGTATGTGTGTGTGTGTGTGTGTGTGTGTGTGTGTGTGTGTGTGTGTGTGTGTGTGTGTGTGTGTGTGTGGGTCCAGTGTGTGTTTGTGGGTCCAGTGTATGTGGGTCCAGTGTGTGTGTGTGTGTGTGTGTGAGAGTGTGCGTCCTGTGTGTGTGTGTGTGTGTGTGTGTGTCCAGTTTGTGTGTCCAGTGTGTGTGTCCAGTGTGTGTGCCTGTCCGTGTGTGTGTGTGTGTGTGTGTGTGTGTGTGTGTGTGTGTGTGTGTGTGTGTGTGTGTGTGTGTGTGTGTGTGTGTGTGTGTCCTGTGTGTGTGTACTGTGTGTGTGACCAGTGTGTGTGTGTGTGTGTGTGTGTGTGTGTGTGTGTGTGTGTGTGTGTGTGTGTGTGTGTGTGTGTCCTGTTTGTCCGGTGTGTGTGTGTGTGTGTCAAGAATGTGTGTGTCAGTGTGTGTGTGTGTGTGTGTTTCCAGTGTGTGCGTGTGTGCCCTGTTTGTCCGGTGTGTGTGTGTGTGTGTTTGTCAAGAATGTGTGTGTGTCAGTGTGTGTGTGTGTGTGTGTGTGTGTGTTTTTCTGTCCAGTGAGTGTGTGTGTGTCTGTCCAGTGTGCATGTGTGCCCTGTGTGTGTGTGTGTGTGTGTGTGTGTGTGTGTGTGTGTGTGTGTGTGTGTGTGTGTGTGTGTGTGTGTGTGTGTGTGCGTGTGTGCGTGTGTGTCTGTGCCCTGTTTGTGTGTCCAGTGTGTATGTGTGTGTGTGTGTGTGTGTCGGTATGTGTGTGTGCCCACTGTGTGTGTCCTGTCTGTGTGTCCTGTGTGTGTGTCCAGTGTGTGTGTGTGTGCCCAGTGAGTGTGTGTGTCCTGTGTGTGTGTCCTGTGTGTGTGTGTGTGTGTGTGTGTGCCCAGTGAGTGTGTGTGCCCTGTGTGTGCATGTGGTCTGTGTGTGAGGAGTCCCACATTTCTGAGGTCCAGCAGGGGCCTGAAGGTATGTTAGGTTCTGAACAAATAGAGCAGAAACTGAAACGGACAACCAGAAAAAGCTCAAACCAAGTTTATTCAACCCACAAGCATGTATGTATACCTTCTGACTAGGAGTTTATTTAACCTTGCATATCTAAGATAAACACACCTTCTCTGTTGTTAGGCAGAAACACAATAGGTTCCTCTCACTGGTATTAAGTCTAGAACCCTGATGGGTGGTGTGTCTGTGTTGGATAGGACTGTAGTCAGATGGTTTTCAGGGTGGGTGTGTGTGTGTGTCCAGTTTGTGTGCCTGTCCGTGTGTGTGTGTGTGTGTGTGTGTGTGTGTGTGTGTGTGTGTGTGTGTGTGTGTTTGTCCAGTGTGTGTGTCGAGTTTGTGTGTGTTTTTCTGTCCAGTGTGTGTGTGTGTGTTTGTGTGTCTGTCCAGAATGTGCGTGTGTGTGTCTGTCCAGTGTGTATGTGTGTCCATTGTGTGTGTGTGTCCAGTGTGTGTGTGTGTGTGTGTGTGTGTGTGTGTGTCCAGTGGGTGTGTGTGTGTCCAGTGGGTGTGTGTGTGTCCACTGTGTGTGTCCTGTGTGTGTGTGTGTGTGTGTGTGTGTGTGTGTGTGTGTGTGTGTGTGTGTGTGTGTGTGTGTGTGTGTGTGTGTGTGTTTGTCCAGTGTGTGTGTCGAGTTTGTGTGTGTTTTTCTGTCCAGTGTGTGTGTGTGTGTTTGTGTGTCTGTCCAGAATGTGCGTGTGTGTGTCTGTCCAGTGTGTATGTGTGTCCATTGTGTGTGTGTGTCCAGTGTGTGTGTGTGTGTGTGTGTGTGTGTGTGTGTGTGTGTGTGTGTGTGTGTGTGTGTGTGTGTGTGTGTGTGTGTGTGTGTCCAGTGGGTGTGTGTGTGTCCACTGTGTGTGTCCTGTGTGTGTGTGTGTGTGTGTGTGTGTGTGTGTGTGTGTGTGTGTGTGACCTGTGTGTGTGTGTGTGTGTGTGTGTGTGTGTGTGTGTGTGTGTGTGTGTGTGTGTGTGTGTGTGTGTGTGTGTGTGTGACACAGTGTGTGACACAGGGACACTGAGGAGTCCCACATTTCTGAGGTTCAGCAGTGGCCTGAAGGTATGTTAGGTTCAGGAGTGGGTTGCTGTGGTCCAGCAGTGGCCTGAAGGTATGTTAGGTTCAGGAGTGGGATGTTGAGGTCCAGCAGTGGCCTGAAGGTATGTTAGGTTCAGGAGTGGGATGTTGAGGTCCAGCAGTGGCCTGAAGGTATGTTAGGTTCAGGAGTGGGATGTTGAGGTCCAGCAGTGGCCTGAAGGTATGTTAGGTTCAGGAGTGGGATGTTGAGGTCCAGCAGTGGCCTGAAGGTATGTTAGGTTCAGGAGTGGCCTGAAGGTATGTTAGGTTCAGGAGTGGGTTGCTGTGGTCCAGCAGTGGTCTGAAGGTATGTTAGGTCCAGCAGTGGCCTGAAGGTATGTTAGATTCAGGAGTGGCCTGAAGGTATGTTAGATTCAGGAGTGGCCTGAAGGTATGTTAGGTTCAGGAGTGGCCTGAAGGTATGTTAGGTTCAGGAGTGGCCTGAAGGTATGTTAGGTTCAGGAGTGGGTTGGTGAGGTTCAGCAGTGGCCTGAAGGTATGTTAGGTTCAGGAGTGGGTTGGTGAGGTTCAGGAGTGGCCTGAAGGTATGTTAGGTTCAGGAGTGGGTTGGTGAGGTCCAGCAGTGGTCTGAAGGTATGTTAGGTTCAGGAGTAGCCTGAAGGTATGTTAGGTTCAGGAGTGGGTTGGTGAGGTTCAGCAGTGGCCTGAAGGTATGTTAGGTTCAGGAGTGGGTTGCTGAGGTTCAGCAGTGGTCTGAAGGTATGTTAGGTTCAGGAGTGGGTTGCTGAGGCCTGAGTCTGATGGTTTTCAGGGTGGGCCCCTATGGACCCCCTCCCAGCAGACTCTGTATGGGATAGGACTGTAGTCAGAAGGTTTTCAGGGTGGGCCCCTTTGGCCCCCCTCCCAGCAGTGTCTGTATGGGATAGGACTGTAGTCAGAAGTGTTTCAGGGTGGGCCCATATGGCCCCCCTCCCAGCAGTGTCTTCTCTCTTCAACTGCTGACCTCATCTGGAGTTGAGTTCCACATCCCTCATTGTCCTGGTACCATAGCAACTGGCCTGCCTTATCAGGAACTGAAACCATATGCTACCCTTTGCCTCCTTACTTAGAAATATGAATTTTCACCAATAACATGTTTGAACAGAATATGATCTTTCTGCACTTCCCCTTGTCTCACTCAGTAACTGTCCATCCCCAAAGTTCCTCTTCAACCTTCATTGAGCCCCTTAACATCTCCATGTATTATTCAGTATGTGATTCAGATTGTTGTGTAATTGTGAGTTGTAATGGAGTCCTTGTTCTCAATGGGACTGCTAAAACAGATAGATAAAGGTGTTAATAAATAAATGCATTCAGCACTAACAGCTCTGAGTGTCTTTCCATCCCTTCCCTAGTATGAATGTATGATTGTGATGTAATAAATATGTGTTGGTGCAGCAGGCCGTTGCTGCTCCTTGCAACATTGTATGTTCAACATCATCTTTCTAAAATGTCACTTGCCAAATCTAACAGTAGCATATCGCTATCTAACAGGAGCCTATCACTATCTAACAGTAACCTATCACTATCTAACAGTAGCCTATCACTATCTAACAGGAGCCTATCGCTATCTAATAGTAGCCTATCACTATCTAACAGCAGCCTATCGCTATCTAACAGTAACCTATCACTATCTAACAGTAACCTATCACTATCTAACAGTAGCCTATCACTATCTAACAGTAGCCTATCACTATCTAACAGGAGCCTATCGCTACCTAACAGGAGCCTATCGCTATCTAATAGTAGCCTATCACTATCTAACAGTAGCCTATCACTATCTAACAGTGGCCTATCACTATCTAACAGGAGCCTATCGCTATCTAACAGTAGCCTATCACTATCTAACAGGAGCCTATCACTATCTAACAGGAGCCTATCGCTATCTAACAGTAGCCTATCACTATCTAACAGGAGCCTATCGCTACCTAACAGGAGCCTATCACTATCTAACAGTAGCCTATCACTATCTAACAGTAGCCTATCACTATCTAACAGTGGCCTATCGCTATCTAACAGTAGCCTATCGCTATCTAACAGGAGCCTATCGCTATCTAACAGTAGCCTATCACTATCTAACAGTAGCCTATCACTATCTAACAGTAGCCTATCACTATCTAACAGTGGCCTATCACTATCTAACAGTAGACTATCACTATCTAACAGTGGCCTATCACTATCTAACAGTAACCTATCACTATCTAACAGGAGCCTATCACTATCTAACAGTAGCCTATCACTATCTAACAGTAACCTATCACTATCTAACAGTAGCCTATCACTATCTAACAGTAGCCTATCGCTATCTAACAGTAGCCTATCACTATCTAACAGGAGCCTATCACTATATAACAGGAGCCTATCACTATCTAACAGTAGCCTATCACTATCTAACAGTAGCCTATCACTATCTAACAGTAGCCTATCACTATCTAACAGTAGCCTATCACTATCTAACAGGAGCCTATCACTATCTAACAGGAGCCTATCACTATCTAACAGTAGCCTATCACTATCTAACAGTAGCCTATCACTATCTAACAGTGGCCTATCACTATCTAACAGGAGCCTATCACTATCTAACAGTAGCCTATCACTATCTAACAGTAGCCTATCACTATCTAACAGTAGCCTATCGCTATCTAAAAGGAGCCTATCACTATCTAACAGGAGCCTATCACTATCTAACAGTAGCCTATCACTATCTAACAGGAGCCTATCACTATCTAACAGTAGCCTATCACTATCTAACAGGAGCCTATCACTATCTAACAGTAGCCTATCACTATCTAACAGTAGCCTATCACTATCTAACAGTAGCCTATCGCTATCTAACAGGAGCCTATCACTATCTAACAGGAGCCTATCACTATCTCACAGGAGCCTATCACTATCTAACAGGAGCCTATCACTATCTAACAGGAGCGTATCACTATCTAACAGTGGCCTATCACTATCTAACAGGAGCCTATCACTATCTAACAGTAGCCTATCACTATCTAACAGGAGCCTATCACTATCTAACAGTGGCCTATCACTATCTAACAGTAGCCTATCACTATCTAACAGGAGCCTATCACTATCTAACAGTGGCCTATCACTATCTAACAGTAGCCTATCACTATCTAACAGTAGCCTATCACTATCTAACAGTAGCCTATCACTATCTAACAGTAGCCTATCACTATATAACAGTAGCCTATCACTATCTAACAGTAGCCTATCACTATCTAACAGTAGCCTATCACTATCTAACAGTAGCCTATCACTATCTAACAGGAGCCTAACAGTAGCCTATCACTATCTAACAGTAGCCTATCACTATCTAACAGGAGCCTATCACTATCTAACAGGAGCCTATCACTATCTAACAGTAGCCTATCACTATCTAACAGTAGCCTATCACTATCTAACAGGAGCCTATCACTATCTAACAGGAGCCTATCACTATCTAACAGTGGCCTATCACTATCTAACAGTAGCCTATCACTATCTAACAGTAGCCTATCACTCTCTAACAGTAGCCTATCACTATCTAACAGTAGCCTATCACTATCTAACAGTAGCCTATCACTATCTGACAGTAGCCTATCGCTATCTAACAGTAGCCTATCGCTATCTAACAGTAGCCTATCGCTATCTAACAGTAGCCTATCACTATCTAACAGTAGCCTATCACTATCTAACAGTGGCCTATCACTATCTAACAGTAGCCTATCACTATCTAACAGTGGCCTATCAGGAGCCTTTCGCTATCTAAGGGTAGCCTATCGCTATCTAAGGGTAGCCTATCGCTATCTAAGGGTAGCCTATCGCTATCTAAGGGTAGCCTATCGCTATCTAAGGGTAGCCTATCGCTATCTAACAGGAGCCTATCTAACAGGAGCCTATCGCTATCTAACAGGAGCCTATCTAACAGGAGCCTATCGCTATCTAACAGGAGCCTATCGCTATCTAACAGTAGCCTATCGCTATCTAACAGTAGCATATCGATATCTAACAGTGGCCTATCGCTATCTAACAGTGGCCTATCACTATCTAACAGGAGCCTATCACTATCTAACAGTAGCCTATCACTATCTAACAGTAGCCTATCGCTATCTAACAGTAGCCTATCGCTATCTAACAGTAGCCTATCGCTATCTAACAGTAGCCTATCGCTATCTAACAGTGGCCTATCGCTATCTAACAGTGGCCTATCGCTATCTAACAGTGGCCTATCGCTATCTAACAGGAGCCTATCGCTATCTAACAGTAGCCTATCGCTATCTAACAGGAGCCTATCGCTATCTAACAGTAGCCTATCGCTATCTAACAGTAGCCTATCGCTATCTAACAGTAGCCTATCGCTATCTAACAGTAGCCTATCGCTATCTAACAGTAGCCTATCGCTATCTAACAGTAGCCTATCGCTATCTAACAGTAGCCTATCGCTATCTAACAGGAGCCTATCGCTATCTAACAGTAGCCTATCGCTATCTAACAGTAGCCTATCGCTATCTAACAGTAGCCTATCGCTATCTAACAGCAGCCTATCGCTATCTAACAGCAGCCACTCACTATCTAACAGGAGCCTATCGCTATCTAACAGGAGCCTATCGCTATCTAACAGGAGCCTATCGCTATCTAACAGGAGCCTATCGCTATCTAACAGGAGCCTGTCACTATCTAACAGTAGCCTATCACTATCTAACAGTAGCCTATCACTATCTAACAGTAGCCTATCACTATCTAACAGTAGCCTATCACTATCTAACAGGAGCCTAACAGTAGCCTATTACTATCTAACAGTAGCCTATCACTATCTAACAGGAGCCTATCACTATCTAACAGGAGCCTATCACTATCTAACAGGAGCCTATCACTATCTAACAGGAGCCTATCACTATCTAACAGTAGCCTATCACTATCTAACAGTAGCCTATCACTATCTAACAGTAGCCTATCACTATCTAACAGGAGCCTAACAGTAGCCTATCACTATCTAACAGTAGCCTATCACTATCTAACAGGAGCCTATCACTATCTAACAGGAGCCTATCACTATCTAACAGTAGCCTATCACTATCTAACAGGAGCCTATCACTATCTAACAGGAGCCTATCACTATCTAACAGTGGCCTATCACTATCTAACAGTGGCCTATCACTATCTAACAGGAGCCTATCACTATCTAACAGGAGCCTATCACTATCTAACAGTAGCCTATCACTATCTAACAGTAGCCTATCACTATCTAACAGGAGCCTATCACTATCTAACAGGAGCCTATCACTATCTAACAGTAGCCTATCACTATCTAACAGGAGCCTATCACTATCTAACAGTAGCCTATCACTATCTAACAGGAGCCTATCACTATCTAACAGTAGCCTATCACTATCTAACAGTAGCCTATCACTATCTAACAGGAGCCTATCACTATCTAACAGGAGCCTATCACTATCTAACAGTAGCCTATCACTATCTAACAGGAGCCTATCACTATCTAACAGTAACCTATCACTATCTAACAGGAGCCTATCACTATCTAACAGGAGCCTATCACTATCTAACAGTAGCCTATCACTATCTAACAGTAGCCTATCACTATCTAACAGTAGCCTATCACTATCTAACAGGAGCCTAACAGTAGCCTATCACTATCTAACAGTAGCCTATCACTATCTAACAGGAGCCTATCACTATCTAACAGGAGCCTATCACTATCTAACAGTAGCCTATCACTATCTAACAGTAGCCTATCACTATCTAACAGGAGCCTAACAGTAGCCTATCACTATCTAACAGTAGCCTATCACTATCTAACAGGAGCCTATCACTATCTAACAGGAGCCTATCACTATCTAACAGTAGCCTATCACTATCTAACAGGAGCCTATCACTATCTAACAGGAGCCTATCACTATCTAACAGTGGCCTATCACTATCTAACAGTAGCCTATCACTATCTAACAGTAGCCTATCACTATCTAACAGGAGCCTATCACTATCTAACAGGAGCCTATCACTATCTAACAGTAGCCTATCACTATCTAACAGGAGCCTATCACTATCTAACAGTGGCCTATCACTATCTTACAGTAGCCTATCACTATCTAACAGGAGCCTATCACTATCTAACAGGAGCCTATCACTATCTAACAGTAGCCTATCACTATCTAACAGGAGCCTGTCACTATCTAACAGTAACCTATCACTATCTAACAGGAGCCTATCACTATCTAACAGGAGCCTAACAGTAGCCTATCACTATCTAACAGTAGCCTATCACTATCTAACAGGAGCCTATCACTATCTAACAGGAGCCTATCACTATCTAACAGTAGCCTATCACTATCTAACAGGAGCCTATCACTATCTAACAGGAGCCTATCACTATCTAACAGTGGCCTATCACTATCTAACAGTAGCCTATCACTATCTAACAGTAGCCTATCACTATCTAACAGGAGCCTATCACTATCTAACAGGAGCCTATCACTATCTAACAGTAGCCTATCACTATCTAACAGGAGCCTATCACTATCTAACAGTAACCTATCACTATCTAACAGGAGCCTATCACTATCTAACAGTAGCCTATCACTATCTAACAGGAGCCTATCACTATCTAACAGGAGCCTATCACTCGATTTTATGTTTAACTTTAAATCAGTTAACGGTGTATCAATGAAAATCTGATACAGAGTGGAATGTACTGTTGACCAACCCATATATTTCAGCAGGGAAGTGTTCCTCACACCATCATTTCAAATGGTAGGACATGTGTCCTGTTGAAGCTAACTGGCTGATGGTAGGACATGTGCCGTTTGAAGCTAACTGGCTGATGGTAGGACATGTGTCCTGTTGAAGCTAACTGGCTGATGGTAGGACATGTGTCCTGTTGAAGCTTACTGGCTGATGGTAGGACATGTGTCCTGTTGAAGCTTACTGGCTGATGGTAGGACATGTGTCCTGTTGAAGTAAACTGGCTGATGGTAGGACATGTGTCCTGTTGAAGCTAACTGGCTGATGGTAGGACATGTGTCCTGTTGAACCTTACTGGCTGATGGTAGGACATGTGTCCTGTTGAAGCTTACTGGCTGATGGTAGGACATGTGTCCTGTTGAAGCTTACTGGCTGATGGTAGGACAATAACCTAGTATGCCTATTTACAGCAGCATATTAGTAACGGTTGTTGTCGTGTTGAATGGACCAAACTGCAGACGGAATGTGGATACTCATCTTTTTAATATATACGAGCAAAGCATCCACAGGAAAAACAATAACTACTAACTACAGGCTAACAGGCTACATACAAACAAAAGACTAGCGGTGTTAGCACAACCACCCACAAACCCAAGTGACAAACATACTCCTAAATATATGACTAACAATCAGGAACAACGATCCCCAGCTGTTCCTGATCAGGAGTCACAAGACTAACACAGAAACAGACATACTAGACAACACATACAGACTTCTTCTGCCACGTCCTGACCAAAATACTACACCACTACTCCCTCTACTGGTCAGGACGTGACAGTACCCCCCCCCCCCTAAAGGTGCAGACCCCGGAATGCACCTTAAAAGAAAACACAAAAATCCCCAATACCACAACAAAAAATAATACCCCCTAAACAAAAAAAGGGAGGGAAGGGAGGGTGGCTGCCGTCAACGACAGCACTGTGCTACACCCTCCCTCCCCAACCCACCTATCCTGGAGGTGGCTCTGGTTCCGGCCTCCTGCCCTCCAGGTTGTAGGCAGACTCATTGGGGTCCTGGTCGTAGACAGACTCAATTTGTTGTGGCTCGTGGGCAGGTTCCCTCATTTCCACACTGTAGGCAGACTCATTTACAACACAGTTAGTCAATTTCAGTTCCGGGTCGCAGGCAGACTCACCCGGTTCCGGGTCACAAGCAGACCCCCTCGGTTCCGGGTTGCAGGCAGGCTCCCTCGGTTCCGGGTCACAGGCAGACCCCTCTGGTTCCGGGTCGCAGGCAGTCTCCCTCGGTTCCGGACTAGACACTGTTGCCGGATACTCTGGACTGCACACTGTTGCCGGATACTCTGGACTGCACACTGGTGCCGGATACTCTGGACTGCACACTGGTGCCGGATACTCTGGACTGCACACTGGTGCCGGATACTCTGGACTGAACGCTGGTGCCGGGCTCTTGAGGCTGGGCCGACGCACTGGAGGCCTGGTGCGTGGGGCTGGTAGAGGTGGTACCAGGCTGAAAACACGCACCCTAGGGCTAGTGCGAGGAGCGGGAACAGGCTGAATAGGACTAGGCCGACTCATGCTCTATTTGGATAGACAGTGAGAATTCAGTACATAACTGTCTTGTTATCAGAAATATGCTGTGCTGAACACCATGGTAATAGAGGTGAGGTTATGGACATTGTGTGGATAATGGATATAGGAGGTTGAATGGCCATATAAAGGGTGTAGAATGTTTTAGTTGTATATTTCCCAGGTCCTCAAGGCTCCAAAATCAATATAAAACAGTTTTTATAAACATTTACATACATACACTTGTTTTCTGCCATGAAGCTCTATACACCCCTAGAAAACCTTATATTTTAACAAGCCTTTTCTGGTCATGGAATCCCCAAAATTATTTGTTTTGTTTTTGGGAGCTCAGACTTGTGGCTTGGCACAAAATATATTTGGGGTGAATCAGACATATTTGTGCAATCCCATCCCCCTGGTGGCTATGGGGTACATATCAATTTACAGGCATATTATTATGATATTGGCAAATATATTTGATAAGAATCCAATTAGGGTTCGAAAAATAAACTACAAAATGTGGCCATATTTGTAGTTCCCAGTCAATGATGATTTCAGAAAACACAGATATTGCAAATGCAAACGTCAAAGTGATTCAAATGAATGACAGATGCAGCTACAACAATTGATGAAGACTATCAGACAGGTGCAGCTACAATAATTGATGAAGACTATCAGACAGATGCAGCTACAATAATTGATGAAGACTATCAGACAGATGCAGCTACAATAATTGATGAAGACTATCAGACAGGTGCAGCTCCAATAATTGATGAAGACTATCAGACAGGTGCAGCTGCAATAATTGATGAAGACTATGAGACAGATGCAGCTACAATAATTGATGAAGACTATGAGACAGGTGCAGCTACAATAATTGATGAAGACTATGAGACAGATGCAGCTACAATAATTGAAGACTATCAGACAGGTGCAGCTACAATAATTGATGAAGATTATGAGACAGGTGCAACTACAATAATTGATGAAGACTATCAGACAGATGCCGCTACAATAATTGATGAAGACTATCAGACAGGTGCAGCTACAATAATTGATGAAGACTATGAGACAGATGCAGCTACAATAATTGATGAAGACTATGAGAAGGATGCAGCTACAATAATTGATGAAGACTATGAGACAGATGCAGCTACAATAATTGATGAAGACTATGAGACAGATGCAGCTACAATAATTGATGAAGACTATGAGACAGATGCAGCTACAATAATTGATGAAGACTATGAGAAGGATGCAGATACAATAATTGATGAAGACTATGAGACAGGTGCAGCTACAATAATTGATGAAGACTATCAGAAAGTAATAATACAAATCTGATACCTTTCCAACAAAGGAAGTATCAACGTCACGCAACATAACCTTAGCAGGGATCCAAACCTGCATGTTGACCATTCTCCCTCTTTATATGTCAGATAACCTTAGCAGGGATCCAAACCTGCATGTTGACCATTCTCCCTCTTTATATGTCAGATAACCTTAGCAGGGATCCAAACCTGCATGTTGACCATTCTCCCTCTTTATATGTCAGATAACCTTAGCAGGGATCCAAACCTGCATGTTGACCATTCTCCCTCTTTATATGACAGATAACCTTAGCAGGGATCCAAACCTGCATGTTGACCATTCTCCCTCTTTATATGTCAGATAACCTTAGCAGGGATCCAAACCTGCATGTTGACCATTCTCCCTCTTTATATGTATTGTATTCTACCACCTGATAGAATGGTAATGTATTGTATTATTACACCTGATAGAATGGTAATGTATTGTATTCTACCACCTGATAGAATGGTAATGTATTATATTCTACCACCTGATAGAATGGTAATGTATTGTATTCTACCACCTGATAGAATGGTAATGTATTATATTCTACCACCTGATAGAATGGTAATGTATTGTATTCTACCACCTGATAGAATGGTAATGTATTGTATTATTACACCTGATAGAATGGTAATGTATTGTATTCTACCACCTGATAGAATGGTAATGTATTGTATTCTACCACCTGATAGAATGGTAATGTATTGTATTCTACCACCTGATAGAATGGTAATGTATTGTATTCTACCACCTGATAGAATGGTAATGTATTGTATTATTACACCTGATAGAATGGTAATGTATTGTATTCTAACACCTGATAGAATGGTAATGTATTATATTCTACCACCTGATAGAATGGTAATGTATTATATTATTACACCTGATAGAATGGTAATGTATTATATTATTACACCTGATAGAATGGTAATGTATTATATTCTACCACCTGATAGAATGGTAATGTATTATATTCTACCACCTGATAGAATGGTAATGTATTATATTCTAACACCTGATAGAATGGTAATGTATTGTATTCTAACACCTGATAGAATGGTAATGTATTGTATTCTACCACCTGATAGAATGGTAATGTATTATATTCTACCACCTGATAGAATGGTAATGTATTGTATTCTACCACCTGATAGAATGGTAATGTATTATATTCTACCACCTGATAGAATGGTAATGTATTGTATTCTACCACCTGATAGAATGGTAATGTATTATATTCTACCACCTGATAGAATGGTAATGTATTGTATTCTACCACCTGATAGAATGGTAATGTATTGTATTATTACACCTGATAGAATGGTAATGTATTATATTCTACCACCTGATAGAATGGTAATGTATTGTATTCTACCACCTGATAGAATGGTAATGTATTGTATTATTACACCTGATAGAATGGTAATGTATTGTATTCTACCACCTGATAGAATGGTAATGTATTGTATTCTACCACCTGATAGAATGGTAATGTATTCTATTCTACCACCTGATAGAATGGTAATGTATTTTAGTCGTTGCCTCAGACATAGCAATACATGCTGTTGATAACTTGGTTGACTTTCACTGTCATTGCTGGTACATTAATAAACAACTAAGATAACATGCTGTACTATAGAGATGGCAGCCCAGACTAGCATTGTGGACAGTGACAAATGGAAGATAGGTCCATGTACCTTTGCACTCATTTGGTTTCTGTCTTTTCTGTTCCTCTGCAGTGCCAGTGTCCTCCTCCATGTAATTTGGTTTCTGTCTTTCTGGCCCTCTGCAGTGCCAGTGTCCTCCTCCATGTTATTTGGTTTCTGTCTTTCTGGCCCTCTGCAGTGCCAGTGTCCTCCTCCATGTAATTTGGTTTCTGTCTTTTCTGTTCCTCTGCAGTGCCAGTGTCCTCCTCCATGTTATTTGGTTTCTGTCTTTTCTGTTCCTCTGCAGTGCCAGTGTCCTCCTCCATGTTATTTGGTTTCTGTCTTTCTGGCCCTCTGCAGTGCCAGTGTCCTCCTCCATGTAATTTGGTTTCTGTCTTTCTGGCCCTCTGCAGTGCCAGTGTCCTCCTCCATGTTATTTGGTTTCTGTCTTTCTGGCCCTCTGCAGTGCCAGTGTCCTCCTCCATGGTCACAATGGACCCCTGCTTCTCTTCCACTGTGAACTTCAACCTGAATGAACACACACAGACATGATTGGTATTGAAACTCTTAGGTGGCACATACAAATTATTTGCTGGTCCAAATTAACACCCTTCCCCTCCTCCTTGGCCCTGACTTAACCTTTAGATTATTCTGAAGGGTCTGGATAGGTAGAATCAGGAAAGTGGTGGAGCTTACACCATATTGCTTACACCTTTCACATATACAAACATCTAAGGGTTAGGGCCAAGGGAAAGAGTTAGGTAGTGAACTGGGAACAGCTGATTCTCTATGGGCAAAGAGTTAGGTAGTGAACTGATTCTCTATGGGCAAAGAGTTAGGTAGTGAACTGATTCTCTATGGGCAAAGAGTTAGGTAGTGAACTGATTCTCTATGGGTAAAGAGTTAGGTAGTGAACTGATTCTCTATGGGTAAAGAGTTAGGTAGTGAACTGATTCACTATGGGTAAAGCCCAAACAAATAAAAAAATGGAGAGAGAATGCAGGAGACAGTCAACTAATAAAGCAGGCCATTTAGTGGTGTTGAAATGTAAAGCTGCAACCACAGCGTAATCAATAGGAGGTGAACAGTGCCTGGTGCTGAAAATATAGATAACTTGTTATGCAAGTGGCGCCAATCAACAGGTGGAGAAAAACTACACCAGTCGAGTAATTCATTTCAACAATAATCTTCATTTTAATTTGACTTTACAAACAACAAGAGGGCTTAATTTGAGTCAATGTCTTCAGAGCGAAGGCCCATATAAATAACTGGCTGAGCTAGGCTGTGTGGGGACGAAGGCCCATATAAATAACTTAACTGTCTGAGCTAGGCTGTGTGGGGACGAAGGCCCATATAAATAACTTAACTGGCTGAGCTAGGCTGTGTGGCTGAACAGCATCTTTCACAAGACAACAACATGGCCTAATAGAAGAGGGATTTGTATTTATTTATTAGGCCGACTTACAACTGCATCTGGCCAAAAAGGCAGCATCCTACATAAAACAATAATTTAAGAAAAACAGGTGATGTCTGTGTCTGAGTGTCTGTAGCCCTGTATCAGGAGTCTGGGATAACCTGAGTGTCTGTAGCCCTGTATCAGAGTGACCAGAGTAACCTGAGTGTCTGTAGCCCTGTATCAGAGTGACCAGAGTAACCTGAGTGTCTGTAGCCCTGTATCAGAGTGACCAGAGTAACCTGAGTGTCTGTAGCCCTGTATCAGGAGTCTGGGATAACCTGAGTGTCTGTAGCCCTGTATCAGAGTGACCAGAGTAACCTGAGTGTCTGTAGCCCTGTATCAGAGTGACCAGAGTAACCTGAGTGTCTGTAGCCCTGTACCAGAGTGACCATAGTAACCTGAGTGTCTGTAGCCCTGTATCAGAGTAACCTGAGTGTCTGTAGCCCTGTACCAGAGTAACCTGAGTGTCTGTAGCCCTGTATCAGAGTGACCAGAGTAACCTGAGTGTCTGTAGCCCTGTACCAGGAGTCTGGGGATAACCTGAGTGTCTGTAGCCCTGTACCAGGAGTCTGGGGATAACCTGAGTGTCTGTAGCCCTGTATCAGAGTAACCTGAGTGTCTGTAGCCCTGTACCAGAGTAACCTGAGAGTCTGTAGCCCTGTATCAGAGTGACCAGAGTAACCTGAGTGTCTGTAGCCCTGTATCAGGAGTCTGGGATGACCTGCTCCTGTAACGATAAAACAAACAGAAAATACTGTCAGCATGACACCTAAAATAGCCATTGATCAGCACTAATAATCACAATAATAATAATAGCAATAATAACAATTATAATAATAATAATAATAATTACTATAATGTTAGCAGCCTATATGACTATTTATTAAATACTAAGTTATTTACTTAATGGGAAAAGTTGCATTTCCCCTTGGACACGATCTTGTGGATGTCAGGTGAGAGGGATGTGATGTTGATGAGCAGGCAGTCCTCGGTTGCCTTATGTGAAAGCCGGTTCCTGTCGTGAGTCGATTGCATTCATAGAGGAAAAGGAGGACTCACAGGTGGAAGTTGATCCAAACATAGTTAGCACATAAAAGGAATGGTGATGACTACAACAACGAAGGTGGTCAGCTGCTGCCCTCATTGGGTATAGCGAGCACCATCCCCCTCTCTCTCCCTCCATCCCCCTCTGTCTCCCTCCATCCCCCTCTCTCCCCCTCCATCCCCCTCTCTCTCCCTCCATCCCCCTCTCTCTCCCTCCATCCCCCTCTCTCTCCCTCCATCCCCCTCTCTCTCCCTCCATCCCCCTCTCTCTCCCTCCATCCCCCTCTTTCTCCCTCCGTCCCCCTCTCTCTCCCTCCATCCCCCTCTGTCTCCCTCCATCCCCCTCTCTCCCCCTCCATCCCCCTCTCTCTCCCTCCATCCCCCTCTCTCTCCCTCCATCCCCCTCTCTCTCCCTCCTTCCCACTCTCTCTCCCTCCATCCCCCTCTCTCTCCCTCCATCCCCCTCTCTCCCCCTCCATCCCCCTCTCTCTCCCTCCATTCCCCTCTCTCTCCCTCCATCCCCCTCTCTCTCACCCAGGTTCTGTTATCTCAGGTCATCAAATCAAATTTATTTTTATATAGCCCTTCGTACATCAGCTGATATTCTCAAAGTGCTGTACAGAAACCCAGCCTAAAACCCCAAACAGCAAGCAAAGCATGTGAAAGAAGCACGGTGGCTAGGAAAAACTCCCTAGGAAAAACTCCCTAGAAAGGCCAAAAACCTAGGAAGAAACCTAGAGAGGAACCAGGCTATGAGGGGTGGCCAGTCCTCTTCTGGCTGTGCAGGGTGGATATTATAACAGAACCAGACACACACATTCCCTCCCTGTATGTGTGTGTCTGTCTGTCTGTCTGTCTGTCTGTCTGTCTGTCTGTCTGTCTGTCTGTCTGTGTCTCTCTCTGCATGTCTGTGTGTCTGTGTCTCTCTGTCTCTGTGTCTGTCTGTCTCTGTCTCTGTCTGTCTGTCTCTGTCTGTCTGTCTGTCTGTCTGTCTGTCTGTCTGTCTGTCTGTCTGTCTGTCTGTCTGTCTGTCTGTCTGTCTGTCTGTCTGTCTGTCTCTCTGC